>NW_028270147.1:64709938-65009938 GCF_037043375.1 Chiloscyllium plagiosum | reverse complement strand
CAGTCCAACTTGTCCATACCAACCATGATATCCTAAATTAATCTAGTCCCATTTTCCAGCACATGGTCCATACCCCTCTAAACCTTTCTTATTCCTATACCCATCCAGATGCCTTTTAAATGTTGTAATTGTACCACCCTCCCTCACTTCCTTTTGGCAGCTCATTTCATGCAGGCATCAGCCTCTGCGTGAAAACGTTGCCCCTTCGGTCCCTTTTAAATCTTGCCTCTCTCACTTTAAACCAATGTCCTCTAGTTCTGGATAATTCCTCCACCTCAGGGAAAATACCTTGTCTGTTTACTCTATCTATGCCCCTCATGATTTTATTAACGTCTATAAGGTCATCCCTCAGCCTCTGATTCAGGGAAAACAGCCCAAGCCTAATCAGCCCTCCCTACTTAAACCCTCCAACTCTGGCAACATCCTTGTAAATCATTTCTGAACCCTTTCAGGTTTCACAATATCCTTCCTACAGGAGGGAGACCAGAACTGCACTCAGTATTCCAACAGTGGCCTAACAGTGTCCTGTACAGCTGCAACATGACCTCCCAACTCCTATCCTCAATGCACTGACCAATAAAGGAAAGCATACCAAACGCTGCCTTCACTCTCCCATCTACCTGTGACTCCACTTTCAAGGAACTATGAAACCGCACTCCAAGATCTTTTGTTTAGCAACACTCCCCAGGACCTTGTCATGAACTGTACAAGTCCTACCCTGATTTGACTTTCCAAAATGCAGCACCTCAAATTTACCTAAATTAACCTTTATCGGCCATTCCTTACCTTATCTTATCAAGATCTTGTTGTACTCTGAGGTAATGTTCTTCACTGTCCAATACACTTCCAATTTTGATGTCATCTGCAAACTTGCTAACTATACTTCTGATGTTCAAATCCAAAACATTTATGTAAACGATAAAGTAGTGAACCCAGCACCAACCAATGTGACATATCACTGGTCACAGGCCTCCAGTCTGAAAAGCAACCCTCCACCACTACCCTTTGTCTTCTACCTTTTGAGTCTATTCTGTATCGACATGGCTAGTTCATATGGGAGACTAGGTAGCAAGGTTAGATCACAAGAAACCTTGTTGAGCGCCTTAGTGAAGTCCATATAGATCGCATCCACCGTTCTGCTCTCATCTTTGTTACTACTTCAGAAAGCTTAATCAAATTAGTGAGACATGATTTCCCACTCTCAAAGCCATGTTGACTATCACTAATCAGTCCTTGCCTTTCCAGATGTGAGTAAATCCTGTTCCTAAGGATTTCCTCAAACAACATGGTAGGCTGTTGGAGAAAATGCAGAGGCATGGAATTGAGGGTGATTTAGTAGTTTGGATTAGAAACTGGCTTTCTGAAAGAAGGCAGCGTGTGGTGGTTGATGGAAAATATTCAGCCTGGAGTCCGGTTACTAGTGGTGTGCCACAAGGATCTGTTTTGGGACTGCTACTGTTTGTCATTTTCATAAATGAATTAGACGCAGGCATAAGTGGATGGATTAGTAAATTTGCAGACGACACTAAAGTTGGTGGAGTAGTGGACAGTTTGGAAGAATGTTACAGGTTGCAGGGGGACTTAGATAAACTGTAGAATTGGGCTGAGATGTGGCAAATGAAGTTCAATGCAGCTAAATGTGAAGTGATGCACTTTGGGAAGAATAACAGGAAGGCAGAGTACTGGGTCAATGGAAAGATTCTTGGTAGTGTGGATGTGCAGAGGGATCTTGGAGTCCATGTACATCGATCCCTGAAAATTGCCATCCAGGTTGACAGTGCTGTTAAGAAGGCATACAGTGTGTTAGGTTTAATTCATAGAGGGATTGCATTCCGGAGCCACAATATCATGCTGCAACTATACAAAACGCTAGTGCGGCCACATTTGGAATATTGTGTACAGTTCTGGTCGCCATATTTCGAGAAGGATGTAGAAGCATTGGAAAAGGTGCAGAGGAGATTTACCAGGATGTTGCCTGGTCTGGAGGGAAGGTCTTCTGGGGAAAGGCTGAGAGACTTGGGTCTGTTCTCATTGGAGAGAAGAAGGCTAAGAGGGGATTTGATAGAGACATACAAGATGATCAGAGGATTAGACAGTGAAAGTCTTTTTCCGAGGATGATGACGTCCGCTTGTACGAGGGGGCATAACTACAAATTGAGGGGGTGATAGATTTAAGACAGACATCAGAGGCATGTTCTTTACACAGAGTGGTAAGAGCATGGAATGCCCTACCTGCTAATGTAGTCAACTCAGCCACATTAGGGAGATTTAAATAATCCTTGGATAAGCACATGGATGATGATGGGATAGTGTAGGGGGACAACTGAGAATAGTTCACAGGTTGGCACAACATCGAGGGCCGAAGGGCTTGTTCTGCGCTGTATAGTTCTATGTTCTAACTTGTCCACCACCGATGTCAGACTGACCGCTCTATAGTTCCCTGGCTTTTCATTACCACCTTTTGTTAAATAGTGGGACCACGTTAGCCAGCCTCCAATGTTCCAGCACCCCACCTGTGGCTTTCGATGATACGGATATCTCAGCAAGGGGCCCAGCAATCACTTCTCTAGCTATAGACCAGTGAGCCTGATGTCGGTGGTGGGCAAGTTGTTGGAGGGAATTCTGAGGGACAGGATGTACATGTATTTGGAAATGCAAGGACTTATTAGGGTTAGTCAGCATGGCTTTGTGCGTGGGAAATGATGTCTCACAAACTTGATTGAATTTTTTTGAAGAAGTAACAAAGAGGATTGATGAGGGCAGAGCAGTAGATATGATCTGTATGGACTTCAGAAAGGCATTCGACAAGGTTCCCCTTGGTAGACTGGTTAGCAAGGTTAGATCTCATGAACTACAGGGAGAACTAGCTGTTTGGATACAGAACTGGTTCAAAGGTAGAAGACAGACGGTGATGGTGGAGGGTTGTTTTTCAGACTGGAGACCTGTGACCAGTGGAGTGCTACAAGGATCTGTGCTGGGTCTCCTATTTTCTTTGTCATTTACATAAATGATTTGGATGCGAGTATAAGAGGTACAGTTAGTAAGTTTGCAGATGACACCAAAATTGGAGGTGTAGTGGACAGCCAGGAAGGTTACCTCAGATTACAACAGGATCTTGATCAGATCGGCCAATGGGCTGAGAAATGGCAGATGGAGTTTAATTCAGATAAATGCGAGGTGCTGCGTTTTGGGAAAACAAATCTTAGCAGGACTTATACACTTAATGGTAAGGTCCTAGGGAGTGTTGCTGAACAAAGAGACCTTGGAGTGCAGGTTCAAGCTCCTTGAAAGTGGAGTCGCAGGTAGATAGAATACTGAAGAAGGCGTTTGGTATGCTTTCTTTTATGGGTCAGAGTATTGAGTACAGGAGTTGGGAGGTCATGTTGTAGCTGTACAGTTGGACATTGGTTGGGCCACTGTTGGAATATTCTGTGCAATTCTGGTCTCCTTCCTATCAGAAGGATGTTATGAAACTTGAAAGGGTTCAGAAAAGATTTACAAGGATGTTGCCAGGGTTGGAGGATTTGAGCTATAGGGAGTGGCTGAACATCCTGTGGCTTTTTTCCCTGGAGCATCAGAGGCTGAGGGGTGACCTTATAGAGATTTCTAAAATTATGAGGGGCAGGGATAGAATAAACAGACAAAGTCTTTTCTCTGAGGTAGGGGAGTCCAGAGCTAGAGGGCATAGTTTTCGGGTGAGAGGGGAAAGATATAAAAGAGACCTAAGGGGCAACTTATCACAGAGGGCGGTACATGTATGGAATGAGGTGCCAGAGGAAGTGATGGAGGCTAGTACAATTGCAACATTTAAAAGGCATTTGGATGGGTATATGAATAGGAAGGGTTTGGAGGGAAATGGGCCAGGTGCTGGTAGGTGGGACTAGATTGGGTTGGGATATCTGGTCAGCATGGACGAGTTGGACCGAATCTGTTGCCATGCTGTACATCTCTGACTCTGTGATATGATGACTCTGTTTGAGAAGTCTGGTAGTCACGCAGAGGATGACATATTTAAATGGAAGTTGTTTTCAACCTATTCTTCAAAGCACATCCTGGTCCTGCGTGCGCACTAATCACTTTGTTTTTTTTTGTTGCCCATGTGTCTCCTGTACAATGCTGAGTAATTAATCATTACAGTTGAACTTTAAGATCTTAGATCGGGCTGGATTATAGTCAATGGGAATCTGGGGGAATATCTAGGACTAGGACTACGGAAGATGTTGTTGTTGATTCTTCATCTCAGCCACAGGATATCACTGCAGAAGGTTTTCAGGGTAGCATCCGAAGCCCAACTATTTTCATATAATCTATCCGAGACCTCCACTCCATAAAATCAGAAATGCAGATATTTGCTGAT
This sequence comes from Chiloscyllium plagiosum, assembly GCF_037043375.1. Lineage (NCBI taxonomy): Eukaryota > Metazoa > Chordata > Chondrichthyes > Orectolobiformes > Hemiscylliidae > Chiloscyllium > Chiloscyllium plagiosum. Next base: position 65,005,581 of record NW_028270147.1, on the reverse strand, counting down.
TGCGTAATGTCCAACACCCTTTACAACTCCTTAGAGGCTGAAGTAGTCCACATCCAAATGCAACAGGGGCTGCATGATATTCAGACTTAGGCTGGTAAGTGACCTGTAATATTCATAATTACAGGCAATGACTATCTCCAACAAGAGAGAACCTAACCATCACACTTTGATATACAATGGCATTGCCATCATTGAATGTCCTCACTATTAATATTCTAGGAGTTATCACTGCTTAGGTGTCTGTGTGTGTTTCTATTTTGGTCTAGGAATTCTGTGGCAACTAACTCACCTGCTTCCCAAATTCTGTCCACAATCCACAAGGCAGTCAGGAATGTGATGAAATACTCTCTATATGCCTGGAAGAGTGATGTTCCAACAACACTCAAGCTGCTACCAACCAGGGCAATGCAGGCTGCCTGACTGGCTTCCAGCTACTACTTCAAATGTTCATTTTGTTCAGCATCAATGATGAGGATCAGTAACTTGTACCATCCACAAGTTGCACTATAGCAATATACCAAGCCTCCTCCAAAAGAACTTTCAACCCTGTAACATTCACCACTTCAACAAAAGAGCTGAAGATACTTGGAAGCACCACTTGCAAGTTAAATAAGAGGGAATGATGGAGGAGTGGTGAAGTGTTAAACCTTCTCTATTCAGGCATTTGTTCCAATGAAATCCACGGAAAACAATCATTATGCTAAAGTTTATTGCGGACAAGAGAAAAGTTAATTGTAAACGAGAACTTCAATTTCCAAAGACATTGAAGGTTTGTGTGACAAGTGATGACATTTACAAGCAATTTGTAACATCAATGCCTCAATATATTTAAGGACTAATTTAAGACTTTTGGGTTTATAAAAATTGAATGTTCTCTTGACAGTAATAAGCTGTAGTCTGACTAAATTTTTTTTGGACGAAAATAAATTTCCGTTGAAGGAAATTATACTTGTAAGGCTTATCCTGATGTGTAGTTAAATGGATAATAAGCCATGTATTCTGATTTGATGGCCAAACTAGGTAGAGAGAACAGAAAACTGTTGGAATATCTCGAATGAATTTTGAAACTTTTACTGTGTCCTGGCTGAAGACTAGTGTAGAATGGGCTGTCCATTGTTGTCTTGATTATCAGGACATCCTACAATGGATTTTTAACCAACTTATTTCCCTAATGTAGGTAAGTTATAAAATAAATTGAGATGCTTCCATTAAGTTTTCATATTGGAATAATTTGTACATCAATTTTACCCTAGCAATGGTGATGAATTTTATAAATTTTGCTAGAATTCTTTGTGTTCTTACTGAAAGAGAACACCACTGTACTAGTTGTACTTGGACTTTATTTGATTGATAGTCACTGTTTTATTTGCAGTGTTTCAATTTGATATCCAACTATGTAAGAATTTAACAACTACTCTCTCCTCTTCCCCTTACTTCAGAGTAACATACAACCTGTTAGAAATCCACTTGGACATATTTATGACAAAAGACTGGTTCACTTGACCAAATACACTAGTTGAGTTAGATTCAGATGATTATTGTTTTGTATTTGGATAAGCTTTTCATGAATTGTAACAATAAATTTGAGTCTTTCACTTAGTCCATGTTGAATAATTGCATTCTTGTTCCTTTAATTCGATGTCATCAAATTAATAGGGTTACTGTGATTCAAATGAAGTGGCACATCAAACATCATAATCCTATCTTTTTAAGTGGTTAATTTTGCTCTTTTTCAGAATTTAATTTAATTCTCTAAACTAATTTATTATTATTATTATTATTATTAATCTAATCTGTGAGCAAATATTGATGGACAGGCTCGTTTCAGCCACTAGATGTCACCAGTTTGCTTATTTAATACTTTTTTTAAAAAAAACTTTAATTATTAAGTCTACAGATCTGAAGAATCTTGGGTTTCTGTGAAAAAAATCTAACTAAAATAGTCATTAACTTAGTTATCTCCTGAATGTCCACAAAAAATATATCTACATATTTTTGGGCAGCACGGTGGCTTAGTGGTTAGCACTGCTGCCTTACAGTGCCAGGAACCCGGGTTCAATTCCAGCCTTAGGCCACTGTCTGTGTGGAGTTTGCACATTCTCCCAGTGTCTGCATGGGTTTCCTCCGGGTGAGCCGGTTTCCTCCCACAGTTCAAAGGTGTGCAGGTCAGGTGAATTGGTCATGCTAAATTGCCCATAGTGTTAGGTGCATTAGTCAGAGGGAAATGAGTGGGTTACTCATTAGAGGGTTGGTGTGGACTGGTTGGGCCAAAGGGCCTGTTTATACACTGCAGGGAATCTTATCTGTCATATCATGTTGGTCACCTGCAGTTTTGTGCACTGCAGTAGAATAAGAAGTGATCAATCTGCAATCTTCTGATAAAAACATGAACTGTTTCAAAGTTGAATTGCTTTTCAATCAAGTCATGCATCCAACAACAGTACAGAAATATTCCTCCTTTACAAGGATTCTGGGTAATCCAAGATGGAGAACGGAAAAAATTGTGGCTGTGAGAGCTTTTTTTTGAGGTACTTTCAGTGTTGGAGCTAATTTCCTTGAACTCTAAGAGCAGTAATTGCTCTTTTATAAGGTGTTGCATTGTTTTGGAACTTTGAGGGGGGGGAAGAAAATCAAAACAATGGCAATTTTAAAAAGGTAAAAGGAGGACAAAGGTAGTGACCACATGGGAAGTGATTCAAACTGAAAAAGAGACTTACACTGCTGTCTGACCCAGCAGTGAATCTGCACTGCTGCTACTTTTGTTGTTTAGTTTCAAGTATGTCTGGACATAAGAGCTTGTTCTATAAAAGATAAGCAAACAGCAAAATTCGCAGTTGACCTTGGAGAAAAATCTGTGGTGGAGTTCAAGCAGGGCAGCAGTAATGTGGCTAGTTTTAAAGTGTAACCTCACTTTGTTTTGGTAAATCTGCAATAGTGAGTAAATTGGGTTATTTTTTAATTCAATGTTTTTATTGAGATCTGTCTCTTGATTAAACTTCAGAAATATAAAAGCATAAGTATTAAGCTAGCCTAGAGCAGTAAGATTGCTATCTTCTGGATCTGTAGATTAAGGTGCAAAGATGGCCTTCAGTAGAGTGTGCATTTCCTATCGGATGTGGGATGTTAGGGAGAGTTTCCATGTTATAATTGTCTGCAGGTGTGTTGGCTATGTGTTTAGTTGTGAATTTGATTGGATCACATGGATCAGGAGGAGTGGCAATAAGAGGCATTGAGGAATTTACAGGAGTTAGGGGGTGTGATGGATGGTCGTTGCAGGTAGGGAGATAAACCCAAGATACAATCAAGTGGATGGGTGACCTCCATGAAAGGTAGGCGAGGGATGCAGGTAGTGCAGGAGTCTCATGTTGAGAATGTGTATAGGGTATAAACAGGTAGGGAAGAGTTAAGTTGAATTTTGTGAAATGAGATTCAGCTGAGCTTTATTCAGATCAGATAAGAACCTGCAATTAACAATGGGGTGCTGGAGGCAAGGGTAATAGGTTAACAAGGTGAAAAAGCATTCATTAGAGCCGTTTAACAGTATTGGAAGCATTCAGTGTGTAAGGTCAGTTTAACAAGGTGAAAAGTATTCATGATGTGAAGGCAGTTAATGTTAAGAACATTCATTGTGTAACAACAAATGGCATAAAGTCTATTGACACTCGCTGATTGTAATGGTCACCCAATCAAAACGCATGTTGCCTTATCTGGATCCTCTTCCCTGTAAAATGACTATATAATTCATTAAGAAACTGCTGTTTGAGAGAGAAGACAGAGAACTCATGTCTTTGTGCACATTGGTGATTGTTCTCCCTCCCTCCCGGGCCTGGAATAAAGATAAAGTAGGTAAAACCATACTATGTCTCCGAGCATTTTGCTTCGACTGAGATGGGGAATGGGTCCTGTGGCTATTCCCGTCTCAAGCCAGTACGCTGTTTTGGAAAATGTTGGGGCTGATGGACACTCGAGGGGATGTAGCATTGACAGCCAGGTTTCTGGTACTGAGATTGGTACACCAGGTTCCAAGTGATCATCTGTGGTAGGGGATTCTCTAGTCAGAGGCAGAGTCAGATGTTTCTGCAGTTGGCAGCAAGATATCAGAATGGTGTGTTACCCCTCTGGAGCCAGGATGAAGGATATCTCTGAGAGGGTGCAGAATATTTTCAATGGAGAGAGGGAGAAGCAGGAGGTTGTTGTACATATTCGAACTAACAACATAAGAAAATAAAATGACGAGAGGGGAGAGAATATTGGACGTTGGGCAGGAAATTAACGAGTACGTTTTTGAGGGTAGTATTATCTGGATTACTCCTGATGCCACGAGTTAGTAGTGGTGGTAGCAATAGGAGGATAGAGCAGATGAATGTGCGACTGAGGAGCTGCTGCAGCGATGGAAGATTCACATTTTTGGATCATTGGAATCTCCTCTGAGGCAGAATTGACCTGCATAAGAAGGACGGGTTGCACTGAACTGAAAGGAGACCATTCAGACAGGGAGATTTTGCTTTGGGGAGATTTGCTTGAGCTGCTGGGGAGGATTTGTAGTAGCAAAGTGGGCAGGGTGGGGAGGTGTGTGAAGGGTGTGGGACCCAGGGAGATAGTGAGGAAAGAGGTCAGTCTGGTGCAGTTAGGAAAGGGAATAAGTCAAATAGTCAGGGAAGGCAGGAACACTGCAGAGAGTGAGGTAGGACTGATACATTGAAATAAATGCATTTAAATTTAAGAGGCCTAACATAAAAGGCAGATGTATTCTGTGCATGATTGGGAACATGATACTCAGGGATGGACAGGACTGGAAGTTTAATGTTCCAGGATACGAATGCTTTATGAGGATAGAAAGGGGAGCAAGAGGGGAGGGTTGAGTGGTTTTTTTGATTAGGGACGACATTACAACTGTACTTAGGGAGGATATTCCTGGGAATACATCCAGCGAAGGTATTTGGGTGGAACTAAGAAATAAGAAAGGGATGATCACCTTGTTGGGGCTCTATAATACAATCCCAATAATCAGCACGAAATTGAGAATCAAATTTGTAAGGAGATCTCTGTCATCTGTAAGAATACTAGAGTGGTAATGGTAGGGGATTTTAACTTTCCAAACATGGTCTGGGCAGAATGGGGTACTGCAGATGCTGGAGATTATAGTAAAGATTAGAGTGGTGCTGGAAAAGCACTATAGGTCAGGCAGCATCGGAGGAGCAGGAAAATTGACATTTCGGACAAAAGCCCTTCAGGAATTCCTGATTAAGGGCTTTTGCCCAAAACATCGATTTTCCTTCTCCTCGGATGCTGCCTGATCTGTGGACTGCCATCGTGTTAAGGGTTTAAATGGATAGAGCAATTTGTTAAGTGTATACAAAAAAATTTTCTGATTCAGAATGTGGATGTACCTACTAGATAAGGTGCAAAACTTGACCTACTCTTGGGAAATAAGGCCAGGCAGGTGACTGAGGGGGAGCATTTTGGGACCAGCGACCATTATTCTATTAGTTTTAAAATGGTGATGGAAAAGGATAGACTGAATCTAAAAGTTGAAGTTCTAAATTGGAGGAAGGTAAATTTTGATATTAGGCAAGAACTTTCAAAAGTTGATGGGGGTGGTGGTGGATGTTTGCAGATAAAGGGATGGCTGGAAAATGGGAAGCCTTCAAAAATGAGATAGTATGTTCCTGGTAGGTTGAAGGGCTAGGCTGGTAGGTGTAGGGAATACTGGATGAGAGAAATTCAGGTTTTGGTCAAGAATATGCAGGAAGCATATGTCAGGGATTAAACAAGGATCAAGTGAATTTGTAGAAGAGTATAATGGCAGTAAGACTACACCTAAGTAGGAAATCTGGAGGGCAAAAAGGGGACATGAAATAGCTTTGGATATGGTTGAGGAGAATCCAAAGGGGTTTTGTAAAAACATTAAGGACAAAGGGATAACTAAGGAGAGAATAGGGTCCCTCCATGGTCAGCAAGGCACCTATGTGTGGAGCTACAGGAGATGGGGGAGATACTAAACAAGTATTTTGCATCAGTGTTTACTCTGGAGAAAAATATGGAAGATAGAGAATGTGGGAAAGTAAATAAATAGCAACATCTTGAAAAATGTCCATATGACAGAGGAGGAATACGGGACATCTTGCTGTGGACCAGGCCAGGCCCCTTCAAGACATTTCAAGAAAGTAGCCCAGACTCTAAATTTGTTGTTTTAAGCAGGTGTAAAGTGAATATTCCAGGAGAGATACCGCTGATCAAACAACTTAGTTTTAAACAAAGCAATTTATTTACAAGATCACTGAATGGAACACAAAAGAGAACAGAATACAGAATAACTTAACCTATCTGAAAACCCAACAGATTATCCCTACTTAATGATACTGTTCCCAATACTTGCAACAACCCCCCTTGGCACAAAAGGAAAAAAATCAAACACTGGGTCTTACAGGAGAGAAGTCAGAGAGGATCAGCATGGACCTGCTTCTTTGATCCAGCAGTTTAAAAACTGCCTGACTGCTTTTAGTGAATAGCCAGACTACTTAAAAAAAAAACAAATCAAACCACAGAAAAGCTGAGCTAGGAGAACTGGCTACTGTCCTTTCATTGCGCAAGTTTTTTTTAAGGCCTTCTGCCTGAGGCAGTATCTGTTAGCGATAATCAAATTGGCCCTAAAACCCTTCAACTTTGACTTTTCAGAGTATGTGTCTTTTATGACCTCTCTGGTGGGGGAAAAAAAACAAGGACAACGTAACCTTGCTAAAGGAGCAGCATAATCACAATCTTTACATGCATAAAGGTGGATAAATCCCCAGGACCTGATTAGGTGTACCCTAGAAGCTAGGGAACTGATTGCTGGGCCCCTCACTGACATATTTGTATCATCAATAGCCACAGTAAAGTGCCAGAAGACTGGTGGTTAGCAAATGTGGTGTCACTATTTAAGAAAGGTGGTAAGGCAAAGCCAGGGAACTATCAACCAGTGAGCCTGACATTGGTGGTGGGTAAATTGTTGGGGTGGATCCTCAGGGACAGGATTTACATGTATTTGAAAAGGTAAGGACTGATGAGGGGTACAATTTGTGCGTGCCAAATTATGTCTCACGAGCTTGATTGAAATCTTTGAAGAAGTAACAAAGAGGCTTGATGAGGACAGATGTGATCTATTACTGACTTCAGAAAGGCGCTCGACAAGGTTCCTCATGGTAGACTGGTTAGCAAGGTTAGATAACATGGAATAGAGGGTGAACTAGCTACTTGGATACAGAACTAGCTGGAAGGTACAAGACAGAGGGTGGTGGTGAAGGGTTGCTCTTCAGACTGAAAGGCCTGTGACCAGTGGTGTGCCACAAGAATTGTTGCTGGGTGCACTGCTTTTTGTCATTTATATAAATGATTTGGATGTGCATATAGGAGGTATGGTTAATAGGTTTGCAGATGACACCAAAATTGGAGATGTAGTGGACACGGAAAGAGCTGTGTTTTGGAAAGGTAAATCAGGACAGAACTTGTACACTTAATGGTAAGGTCCTGGGGCGTGTTGCTGAACAGAGAGACCTTGGACTGCAGGTTCATAGCTTCTTGAAAGTAGAGTTGCAGGTAGATAGGGTAATGAACAAGGCGTTTGGAAGTTTTCCTTTATTGGTCAGAGCATTGAGGATAGGAGTTGGGAGGTCATGTGGCTGTACAGGACCCTGGTTAGGCACTATTGGAGTACTGCGTGCAACTCTGGTCCCACTCCTATGGGAAGGATATTGTGAAACTTGAATCAATTCAGAAAAGATTTACAAGGATGTTGCTCGGGTTGGATCTATTTTCCCTGGAATGGTAGAGGCTGAGGGATGATCTTTTAGAGGTTTGTAAAATCATGAGGGTCATGGATAGGGTAAATACATAGGGCTGGGAGAGTCGAGAACAAGAGGGAATAGGTTTAAGGTGAGAGGGGAAAGGTTTTAAAGGGACCTCGGGAGCAAATCTCTCTGAGTGGTGCATGTACAGAATGAGCTGCTAGAGGGAGTGATGGAGGCTTGTAGAATGACAACATTTAAAAGGCATCTGGAAGGGTATATTAATAAGAAGGGTTTAGAGGAATGTGGGCCAAGTGGGACTAGGTTAATCTAGAATATCTGGTCAGCATGGACGAGTTGGGCTGGAGGGTCTGTTGCTTTATATCTCTATGATTCTAAAAGCTTGAAATCCTGTGCCTCTTATCTATCATAGTACACTGATTTAACAGGAAGCTTAATTGGAATTGTGGATTGCACCATGAATCAAAATATTTTTGGGATATCAAAGTATGCATTATTTTTAAAAGCTTATTGCAGAAGTAATTATTTGTAAGAGTGATTCATTGAATTTTTAACACTCTTGACTTCATTAGATATTAAGCTGTTGCAGGTGCTAGGTAGTTCTTAACATGCATTACATTTTGTATTGTTCCAGATGTATGATGTGAGTACTAATAGAATCTGTTTTTCTTTGTGAAAGGCCAATTTTAAGTTTGCATAAACAATTGAAGCAATAGTCCAGTACTAGTGCCATGTATTGTGATTGTTGTTGGTCTTTCGTGCCACCGCAGTCCTAATATGGAATCATTGAACTGTGAATTTAGATATAGTTAGGACATGCTTCAACACTTGCAAGGCACTCTCAGACTCATTTCACAAGTGTTTAGATAATGACAGCTGGGAAGTTTTCCATTCTACCATCCAAGATATCTGATCATCTTTCAGCAAAAATTGATATCATTTTAAATATCATGATCTAAGAATCTTATTGCTTTTCTATATGTACAATAAATAGATTCCTACTGCTCACCTTTTTCCGAATTCACAAAGATATTATCCTAGAACTGTTCCCCTCTCTTTTTAAAATAAATGTGCAAAGAACACCAGTAAATGGTTCCAAAGACAGATTGCAAATTAGTATAAGGATCAATTTCGAGCAAGCAGATATTGCATTTATTAACATATGGATTAAACCAAATATTTTATTAATATCTTTGCTTTGACGTACATTTGTACAGTGTGTAATGATGCAAATTGGAGCTGCTACTAGGTGCAGAAAAAGTTAATCAGCCATATGTATATGGAATATGGGGAGGACTAAAACAATTATTGAAAGTTCAGGGGAGATCTGAAGTTGAAAAATGAGTAGATTAGTGGGTAACGTAAAAGAGAGCCAAAAAGTGTGTCTCAAATGTAACTCGTGAAAGGATAATTAAAGGAAGGATATGTTGATAAATGACTGAAAAGGAGATCTTTTTGTGGAAACTGCGATCATGGCTGAGGTCTGAAACAAGTATGTTGTATCTGCCTTTACTGGAGACTCATTAAGCAGAGGACCCAGGCTTAATGTGTTTGGCAAACTTATCACAACAGAAGTTGTGATCTGGAATACCTTGCTTGAAATGTTGTTGGAAACAAGTTCAAAAGTAACTTTCGAAAGACAGTTGAGTGCAGCGATTTACAAGCTGATGAAGAAAGCGTGATGAATAGTTCCACAAAAGAGCCACACTGGGGCAAATGATTCTTTCTGTGCTGTATCATTTGAAGATTGATTGTATTAGAACTTTGGAACTTCTTATTATAAGGCCTATGGTGTTTTGGGCTTTGGAGATGTAAACTTTTAATAACCTCATTTACTACAATTGTATGGTCCAACTCCCATTACAAAGCAGATAAAAATAATCATCTTAGGAAAAGGAGTAGCCCATCAAGTCTGCTATGCCATTTGGTACGACAATGGCTGATGGAATGCTTTGCTAATTACCCACACAATCTCCATAATACTTTCCACCATTGATAATCAAAAATGTGTGGGCGGCAGGGTAGCACAGTAGTTAGCACTGTTGCCTCACAGCGCCAGAGACCCAGGTTCAATTCCCGCTTCAGGCGACTGACTGTGTGGAGTTTGCATGTTCTCCCCGTGTCTGCGTGGGTTTCCTCCCACAGTCCAAAGATGTGCAGGTAAGGTGATTTGGCCATGTTAAATTGCCCGTAGTGTTAGGTAAGGGGTAAATGTAGGGGTATGGGTGGGTTGCGCTTCGGCGGGTCGGTGTGGACTTGTTGGGCCGAAGGGCCTGTTTCCACACTGTAATGTAATATAATCTAATCTAAACTCTACTTTAAATGTACTAAGCCTGAGCTTCCGTAGCTCTCTGTGTGAGTTAATTCCAAAGATTCATCACCTGCAGAGTAAAACGATTTTTCCTTATCTCAATCCTAAATGGCATTCACTTTTTTTTTAAATTGTGCTGCCCTGGTCTGGACTTAACCAAGATAAATATCTTGCCTGCATCTACCCTGTTTACCATCTAATTATATTGTAGATTTCTGCATCACCTCTCATTCTACAAAACTCTGGAGACTGCAGGCTGGGGTTGCCCTATATCTCTTCATAGGACAACATGAAACGGTTCTAGTAAACTTTCGTTGCACTCCGTTGATGGCGTTTATATCTTTCATCAGGATTGGGGCGGGTAAAGGGACTGAGGAAAAATAGGGGATGGGGCTGGGGGAAAGTTAGGTGGGATGGCAATAGGTGGATGCAGGTAGGTGATTGTGATTGGTCAGGAAGGGTGGAGCAGATAGGTGGGAAGGAAGATGGACAGATCAGGTCAGGTCAAGGGGGTGGGGTGAAGAGGGAAGGCTGAACCTGGGATGAAGTGGGGTGGGGGGTGGCGTTGGGAAGATTTGGAAGCTAGTGAATTTTATGTTAAGGCCATAAGGTTGTAAACCTCTGAGGCAGAAGATGACGTGCTCTTCCTCCAGTTTGCGTGTGACCTTATTTTAACATTGGAGGAGGTCCAGGATGGTCATGTCAGGCAAGTGGGAGTGGGAATTGAAATGGCTCGCAACCGGGAGCTGGGATTGATTGGAACATGCAACCCATTAGATGCTTTGTGAACTGCTCCATGAGTGAATGTAAACTACTTGCAGTACAACAGGAGCAAATGGAACTTGTTTAATATTTTAGTTTGGGATCAAGGATGTATCTTGCTTATCTTTTATTTACATGCACTCAGATAGTTTCATCACATTATTTTCCAAGATCTGTTTCGATGTTTCTCTATACAGGTACTGTGAGACCAGATTTAAGGAGAGACAGAATCTGAATAGCAAGTAAGAGTTAACCTTGTAGTTAGACAAATTACTGTAGATGGCTAGATGGTGGGTGCAATAAAAATAACTTTTTAAAACGTTATTTTCAGGTCCATTGATCTCCGAAAAACCAGAAAGATTTAAACAAACACCCTCCACAAACAAAAGTCGTCAGCAACTTCAAAGGGAACGAGTGTTACATCAGTTGCATAGTCGCAGATCAATGGAGCATAATCAAATTGATCCAGGTCAACAATTTTCCAGACTGAAAATGAGACCACCCGAAACTGCAGAGCCTTCATCATCCAAACTAGAACCAAAGGAGGCTCAGAATGAAAGTGAAAAACAAAGTGAAACTAGAGTAAGCCATCAGATGGACACAAACAGAGCCAAAGCATCATCAACATTCCAAGACTACTCAGTCCAAGACTTGTCAACAGAACAGATGAAAGGGGTGGAATTGTTAGTAAGTCTAGAAATAATTGTAAAAGTATCTTTGGAACTACTGGTAGGTCAGTTAAACTGTCACATTAATATCTTCTATGTAGCATTTTGATTGGAAGAGGAGTTAATTATATCGAAGTAAAATGGTTACAAGTTTAACTTCCTAACATAGCAGGAGTAAGTCATTCAAATTCTGAAGCCTGTTCTGCCATTTCGTTAACTCATGATTTATATGCCTTGATTATGTTTAACGTTTGTAGTTTCATGTGCCTCGGTACCTATCCAAAGATTTCAGAAACCTGTTTTGAAATCTTGAATTTTTCTATTTTGAATGTTTTTTTGGAGGAGAATGTATTAAATTTCTATGACCTTTGCATAAAGACGATTCCTGGCTTCATTGAGCAACCTGGCTCCAACATTAATCTTACGCCTATATTTATAGATTCTTCCACCAAAATAAATTGTCTCTCGCACTCTTGATTTAACTAACCTATCCTATCCTTAATGATTGCCCATTCAACTTTCATCCTTTGTGATTCAAGCCTAAATTCTGCAATGTTTTTCAGAACTTGTTCATTTTAATCCTACTGATATTCTACAATTGTGCTCAATCCTCTCCAAGCCAAAAGATTCTTCCATGTAATGTAGTGTGCTGATGTGACAACGGAAAATTGGGGAAGGCTGGTCTGCACCCCTTGGTTTCTGCCAAGGAGAGATAGTGCTTCTGAAATCAAGAAATTCAATAGAATACTATTCTGAACTAATCAAGATTACACAGATTTTGGACTTGCACTTTAAGTCCATCTTTTCAATAGACAGCAAACTTGGTCCCCAATTAAGATCTGATTAATAGTACTTTCTCTTGAAACAATAAAGTAAATTACACGATACCTCACTCGCATAAAGCTGGAAATCAAACCTTGCTACTCTTAGAGTTGCCACAAGTTCAATGTTGTCAAACTACCCAAAGTCACTGATGTACTTACCTTGATTGACTTGGGTTAACAGAAAACACAGACCAGGTTCCTGTACTTACCAAGAACTGTCTGTTACAAATATATTCATCATTGAGATGTACAGCACCAGAACAGACCCTTCAGTTCAACTCGTCCATGTCAACCATACATCTTAAATTAATCTAGTCCCATTTGCCAGCACTTGGCCCATATCCCTCTAAATCTTTCCTATTCATATAACCATCCAGGTGGCTTTTAAATGTTGCAATTGTGTCAGCCTCCACCACTTCCTCTGGCAGTTTGTTCCATACACTCACCAGCTTCTGTGTGAAAAAGTCGCCCTTTAGGTCCCTTTTTAAATCTCTCCCCTCTCACCCTAAACCTATGTCCTCTAATTGCAGACTTCCCCCAACCCAGGGAAAAGACCATGTGTCTTTACCCTATTCATGCCCCTCATGATTTCATAAACCTCAATAAAGTCACCCATCAGCGTCTGACGCTCTAGGGAAAATAGCCCCAGCCTACTCAGCCTCTCCCTATAGCTAATGCCCTCCAACCCTGGCAACATCTCGTAAATCTTTCTGAACCCTTTCAAATTTCACAACATCCTTCCGAAAGCAAGGAGACCAGAATTGCACACCGTATTCCAAAAGTGGCCTAACCAATGTCCTGTACAGCCCAACTCCTATACATTATGCTCTGACTAAATCTAAACAAAGAAGCAATTATGGAGTCAACGTATAACTGTCTACTAGTTAAAACTCTTAACCCCTTTCTGAAATGTTGCCACACACTGACAGACACAGACAAAAATAGAGTTAACCGATGGTGCAACAGAAGATACTGAGAAAGCAGTGGGATTGGATGCTCCTTTTGTTTCCCTGGTCTTTTCTATCAGGTTCTTTCTCTTCTTCACAGGATAATTGTTGACAAATTATAAAAATTCTCACTTATTGATTTAAGACCAATAGTTTACAGGAACTGGTATTGAGACTGGCTCTAATGCAACGAGGGGTACGTCTGCTTCCAAGAGATCAATTGTGTTAGGGGATTCTGTAGTCCGAAGTACACACACACGTTTCTGTGGCCAGCAGCGAAAAAGCAGAATGGTATGTTGCTTCCCTGGTGCCAGGATCAAGGGTGTCTCAGACAGTGTGCAGAATGTTCTCACAGGGGAGAGGGGCCAGCAGGAGGTAATTGTCCACATTGGAACCAATGACATAGGAAGGGAAGAGGATGAGATTCTGAAGGGAGATTACAGGGAGTTAGGCAGAAATTTAAAAGGAGGTCCTCAAGAGTAGTAATATCTGGATTACTCCCAGTGCTATGAGCTAGTGAGGGCAGGAATAGGAGGATCGAGCAGATGAATGCATGGCTGAGGAGCTGGTGTATGGGAGAAGGATTCACATTATTGGATCATTGGAATCTCTTTTGGGGTAGAAGTGACCTGTACAAGAAGGACAGATTATACTTAAATTGGAAGGGGACTAATATACTGGCAGCGAAATTTGCTAGAGCTGCTCGGGAGGATTTAAACTAGTAAGGTGGGGGGGGGTGGGACCCAGGAAGATAGTGAGGAAAGAGATCAATTTGAGACTGGTACAGTTGAGAACAGAGGTGATTCAAACAGTCAGGGCAGGCAGGGGCAAGGTAGGACTAATAAATTAAACTGCATTTATTTCAATGCAAGGGGCCGAACAGAGAAGGCAGATGAACTCAGGGCATGGTTAGAAACATGGGACTGGGATATCATAGCAATTACAGAAACATTGCTCAGGGATGGGCTGGACTGGCAGGATACAAATGTTACAGGATACAAATGCTACAGGAATGATAGAAAGGGAGGCAAGAGAGGAGGGAGAGTGGCATTTTTGATAAGGGATAGCATTACAGCTGTGCTGAGGGAGGATATTCCTGGAAATACATGGGTGGAACTGAGAAACAAGAAAGGGATGATCACCTTATTGGGATTGTATTATAGACCCCCTAATAATCAGAGGGAAATTGAGAAACGAACTTGTAAGGAGATCTCCGCTATCTGTAAGAATAATAGGGTGGTTATGGTAGGGGATTTTAACTTTCCAAACATCGACTGGGATTGCCATAATGTTAAGGGTTTAGATGGAGAGGAATTTGTTTAGTGTGTACAAGACAATTTTCTGATTCAGTATGTGGATGTACCTACGAGAGAAGGTGCAGAACTTGACCTACTCTTGGGAAATAAGGCAGGGCAGGTGACTGAGGTTTCAGTGGGATGCACTTTGGGGCCAGCGACCATAATTGTATTAGACTTAAAGTAGTGATGGAAAACAATAGACCAGATCTAAATGTTGAAGTTCTAAATTGGAGAAAGGCCAGTTTTGACGGTATTAGGCAAGAACTTTGGAAAGCTGATTGGGGGCAGATGTTCGCAGGTAAAGGGACAGTTGGAAAATGGGAAGCCTTCAGAAATGAGTTAACGAGAGTCCAGAGAAAGTATATTCCTGTCAGGGTGAAAGGAAAAGCTGGTAGGTACAGGGAATGCTGGATGACGAAAGAAACTGAGGGTGTGGTTAAGAAAAAGAAGGAGGCATATGTAAGGTATAGACAGAATAGATCGAGTGAATCCTTAAAAGAGTAAAAAGGAAGTAGGAGTATACTTAAGAGGGAAATCAGGAGGGCAAAAAGGGGACATGAGATAGCTTTGGCAAATAGAATTAAGGAGAATCCAAAGGGTTTTTACAAATACAATAAGGACAAAAGGGAGAGACTAGGGCCCCTCAAAGATCAGCAAGGCAGTCTTTGTGTGGAGCCACAGAAAATGGGGGAGATACTAAATGAGTATTTTACATCCGTATTTACTGTGGAAAAGGATATGGAAGATATAGACTGTAGGGAAATAGATGGTGATCTTGCAAAATGTCCAGATTACAGAGGAGGAAGTGCTGGATGGTTAAAGGTGGATAAATCCCCAGGACCTGATCAGGTGTACCCTAGAACTCTGTGGATAGTCACAGATGAAGTGCCGGAAGACTGGAGGTTGGCAAACATGGTGCCACTGTTTAAGAAGGGCGGTAAAGACAAGCCAGGGAACTGTAGACCAGTGAGCCTGACCTCAGTGATGGGCAAGTTGTTGGAGGGAATCCTGAGAGACAGAATGTACATATATTTGGAAAGGCAAGGACTGATTAGGGATAGTCAACATGGCTTTGTGCTTGGGAAATTATGTTTCACAAACTTGATTGAGTTTTTTTTGAAGAAGTAACAAGAGGATTGATGAGGGTAGAACGGTAGATGTGATCTATATGGACTTCAATAAGGCGTTCGAAAAGGTTTCCCATGGGAGACTGATTAGCAAGATTAGATCTCATGGAATACAGGGAGAACTAGCCATTTGGATACAGAACTGGCTCAAAGGTAGAAGACACAGGGTGGTGGTGGAGGGTTGTTTTTCAGACTGGAGGCCTGTGACCAGTGGAGTGCCACAAGGATCAGTGCTGGGTCCTCTACTTTTTGTCATTTACATAAATGATTTGGACGCGAACATAAGAGGTACAGTTAGTAAGTTTGCAGATGACACCAAAATTGGAGGTGTAGTGGACAGCGAAGAGGGTTACCTCAGATTACAACAGGATCTTGACTAGATAGGCCAATGGGCTGAGAGGTGGCACATGAGTTTAATTCAGATAAATGCAAGGTACTGCATTTTGGGAAAGCAAATCTTAGCAGGACTTATACACCTTCATGGTAAGGTCCTAGGGAGTGTTGCTTAACAAAGAGACCTTGGAGTGCTGGTTCATAGCTCCTTGAAAGTGGAGTCGCAGGTAGATAGGATAGTAAAGAAGGCGTTTGGTATGCTTTCTTTTATTGGTCAGAGCATTGAGTACAGGAATTGGGAGGTCATGTTGTGGCTGTACAGGACATTGGTTAGGCCACTGTTGGAATATTATGTGCAATTCTGGTCTCCTTCCTATCGGAAAGATGTTGTAAAATTTGAAAGGATTCAGAAAAGATTTATAAGGATGTTGCCAGGCTTGGAGGATTTGAGCTAAAGGGAAAGGCTGAACAGGCTGGGGGCTGTTTTCCGTGGAATGTCGGAGGCTGAGGGGTAACCTTATAGAGGTTTACAAAATTATGAGGGGCATTGATAGGGTAAATAGACAAAGTCTTTTACCTGGGGTCAGGGAGTCCAGAACTAGAGGGCATAGGTTTATGGTGTGAGGGGAAAGATATAAAAGAGACCTACGGGGCAACTTTTTCACACAGAGGGTGGTACGTGCCTGGAATGAGCTGCAAGATGAAGTGGTGGAAGCTGGTATAATTGCAACATTTAAGAGGCATTTGGGTGGGTATATGAATAGGAAGGGTTTGGAGGGATGTGGGCCAGGTGCTGGCAGGTGGGACTAGATTAGGTTGGGATATTGGTTAGCATAGGCAGGTTGGACCGAAAGGTCTGTTTCCATGCTGTACATCTCTATGACTGTAGGTGTCAGAATCATCCCTTGAATTTACTTGGCAACTGTATTTTTACATTTCTTTGATCAATGCATAATCTATTCAACAAAGTAATTTCATTGTCTGGTTCCGGTCAAAAAGTAAAATTATAAAGAAACATTATAAAGTCAATTTTACTTGTAGGCGCGAGAGATCAAGGCTGGAACAACTGCAGCTAGAGCAGCGATTAATGGAAGAGAAGAATAAACGCAAGAAAGCTCTTCTCTCAAAGGCCGTTGCAGAAAGGTAGGACGTATTCATAAGAGGAAGATAAACTGACCACCTAAATCCCCCCACCCACACGCTAACATGTTTTTATGCTACTGTATGTCTTTAGAGCTAATATGTTCATCAAATTTTGAGGGATTGAAAGGTTAATTGCTTTTCCCCACATTGTCAATGTTGTGAGCAATCTACAAGGTGCACTGCAGAAATTCACCAAGGCTCCTTAGACAGTGCCTTTCAAACTCCTGACTATCCATCTAGAAGGACAAGGGGGCACATGCATGATAACACTAACACCTGCAAGTTCCTCTCCAATCCACTCCCCATTCTGACTTGGGAATATTTTGCCATTCCTTCAGTATTGCACGGTCAAAATCCTGGAATGGCATTGTGGGTCTATGCCAAATATACTGCAGAATGTAGTTCACCACTTCTTCCTTAAGAACAACTCAGGATGGACAATAAACGCTGGCCCAAGCCAGCAATCCCCATAATCCAAGAATGAATGTTTTTTTTTAAATTATGCCATTAATTTAGATAAAATTGAAGCTCAGTACTTTGCCAAGCATAAGCAAAGGAGCCTTTGTCTACCCAAGAGATGGGGAGATCATTAAGAGTATATGCATATAAATAACAATCACTAATTATATTTTGCTAAGTTTGTTAGACTGTTAATTTTGTTTTACTTAAGCATGTTATGACAATTTGTTAGTAGCTATATTTCTTCAATTTTAATCCATTATACTGATCATCCCAGGTCAAAGCGAACCATGGAAGAAACTGTGAAACTGAAGCAAATCCAAAAGGAACTTCAGACCTTGGATAGCTTGTTATCAAATGATGTTAACATCTTACGGAATCGTATTGAAAAGACCAGCTTGGAATATTATCAGGCTAAGTAAGAATACAAATACATGCTTGGTATTGTATAATTTCACTTTTAGTCTCCTTTTTGAGCAATGTTTAAGCTTTTCATCTTGCACTCATCAGAACAAGGATGCAAGAGACATGACTTATCCAGAATGGAAAGACGGTGCTGATTGGTTGCGCCATAATTGGCATGGAGATGCAGAAAGAACAATTAACAGACCAGGCAGGTAGCATAAAAGATTGTGGGAATCAAAATGTCATGACTTTCAGGAATCATTTGTTATAAGTTATCCATTTTTCATCAGAGGAATTCTGCACTGGAGATTCCTGGTCAGGGGCCTTCTTGTTAAGAGTCCATCCAGGAATCCACAAATTAAGCATGTAGAAACCACCCAGCCTTTTGATTTTACAGCAGTGATTGGGCCATGTTCTGTGATTTTTTTTAAAATAATCAGCAGCACAGCCACTATTGACAGCAGAAGGGTAACTTATGTCACATAAGTGTGAGTGTGACATACCAGGTAGGGAAACTTCTTTGGAAAAATTTGGGAGTCAGAGATTTCAGGCCTAAAGTGGGGTCAGGCCACAGAGTCGGGTGATTGAGTCCAGGGAGGGGTACATTTTGAGTAGTCAGTTTAATAGTTGCACAGCAATTAGTGTTTTTTTAAAATTGTCTAACTGTTCCCGGGTAACTATTAAGCTTAACTGAGTCAGGTCATCCTTTTTATTCAATCTTAATAGATTCCAAAGCTTCCACTTGCAGGTACATTGGCTGGGCTGTAGATTCTGACAAGAATTAAATGATTATTTGGCAGCTAAAGCTAATGTTATCACATCAGTTTTGTACCAAATAAAGTTTGGTTTTAAATGATATAATTAAATCCATTGTTTTAAAAGAAGTTATGGAAAATTTGTACCTTTTTAACAAAGGCATATCCAATTTATTGTTTAAAAAATGGGGACTGAAATCGATAATATGACAGGAAGGGTAGAAGTTGCAAGCTGAAGTTTTCCAGTTCGAGGATGAGTTATGGAAAGCTCTTGCACAATCCCTGTCAGATGAGGTTTGGAAAGTTTTGGATGTACAGGTGAAAGAGCTGGTTAGAGCCAGCAAAGTGGAAACTCTTAAAATGGCAAAAGGGTTAGAAACAGACTGGACATGGAATGGAAAAAATGAGATAAGCAAGTCTGTGGGATAAGAACAGGCAAAACCAATTATTCTCTCAGGACAGTCCTGTTAATGAAATCTTGGAGGGAGGTGGAAGTGAACTTTGCAGGGTTAACAGAATCCAACACTGGAGACTGGAGGGAAGAGTTTCAAGATGATTAGGTCACTGATAGTCTTTGAACCAACTTGGTTTGACATTCATTGGTGGTACATAGTTCAGACAGGAATTGTCAGTTTCTCAGTCTCTGACAAAAGACTTCACAAGAAAGATTGCTACCCCTTTTTAGCAGATTAAGTTATCAAGTTAGAGTTGAACATGTTCCAATTCAGAAGACATTGGGTTTGAGTGGGGAGAAGAACATAGGAACAGGCTTATGCCATTAGGCCCATCAAGCCTGCCCCACCATTTAGTACAATTTCGACTGATCAAACATTTCAGTGTCTTTTCCCAACTGATCCCAATAATATTGTACACTACTGGTAATCAGAAATCTGTTCATCTGTAACTTAAACGTACTTAAAGACTGTTTCCACAGCCCTCTGAGGTAGAATACTCCAAGAATTCTCAACCCTCTGAGTTTTTTTAAAACGTCTTCACCTCGAACCTAACTGACATTCCCTTCTTTTTAAATTGTGTCCTTGTTTCTAGACTCCCTAACCAGTGAATTCTGTACCCTGTGTATGTCTTTTAAATATTTGTAGGAGAAAGTGAGGACTGCAGATGCTGGAGATCAGAGCTGAAAATGATCTCCCACGAGGAGGTTGAACAGTTCATCCACTTTACCAACACCTTCCACCCCGACCTCAAATTTACCTGACCGTCTCAGACTCTTCCCTCCCCTTCCTAGACCTCTCCATTTCTATCTCGGGCGACCGAATCAACACGAACATTTACTATAAACTGACAGCAGCTACCTAGACTACACCTCCTCTCGCCCTGCTCCCTGTAAAAACCCCATCGCATATTCCCAATTCCTTCGTCTCCGCCGCATCTGCTCCCAGGAGGACCAGTTCCAATACCGAACAACCCAGATGGCCTCCTTCTTCAAAGACCGCAATTTCCCCCCAGACGTGATTGACGATGCTCTCCACCGCATCTCCTCCGCCCTTGAGCCCCGCCCCTCCAATCACCACCAGGACAGAACCCCACTGGTCCTCACCTACCACCCCACCAACCTCCATATACATCGTATCATTCGTCGTCATTTCCGCCACCTCCAAATGGGCCCCACCACCAGGGATATATTTCCCTCC
This sequence comes from Chiloscyllium plagiosum, assembly GCF_037043375.1. NCBI lineage: Eukaryota > Metazoa > Chordata > Chondrichthyes > Orectolobiformes > Hemiscylliidae > Chiloscyllium > Chiloscyllium plagiosum. The sequence continues at coordinate 64,985,110 of NW_028270147.1, read as the reverse complement.
CCTATCAGCGTTCCGAAAAGACCACTACCTCCGTGACTCTCACGTCAGGTCCACACCCCCCACCAACCCAACCTCCACTCCCGGCACCTTCCCCTGCAACTGCAAGAAATGCAAAACTTGCGCCCACACCTCCCCCCTTACTTCCCTCCAAGGCCCCAAGGGATCCTTCCATATCCGCCACAAATTCACCTGCACCTCCACACACATCATTTACTGCACCCGATGTGGCCTCCTCTATATTGGGGAGACAGGCTGCCTACTTGCGGAACGTTTGAGAGAACACCTCTGGGACACTCGGACCAACCAATCCAACCACCCTGTGGCTCAACACTTCAACTCCCCCTCCCACTCCACCAAGGACATGCAGGTCCTTGGACTCCTCCATCGCCAGACCATAGCAACACGACGGTTGGAGGAAGAGCGCCTCATCTTCCGCCTAGGAACCCTCCAACCACAAGGGATGAACTCAGATTTCTCCAGTTTCCTCATTTCCCCTCCCCCCACCTTGTCTCATTCCCAATCCTCCAACTCAGCACCACCTTCCTAACCTGCAATCTTCTTCCTGACCTCTCCACTCCCACCCCCACTCTGGCCTATCATTCTCACCTTAACCTCCTTCCACCTATCGCATTTCCAATGCCCCTCCCCCAAGTCCCTCCTCCCTATCTTTTATCTTAGCCTGCTGGACACACTTTCCTCATTACTGAAGAAGGGCTCATTCCTGAAACATCGATTCTCCTGTTCCTTGGATGCTGCCTGACCTGCAGCGCTTTTCCAGCAACACATTTTCAGCTTTTAAATATTTGTAGGTATGCATGGGATCGCCTCTCATTGCTCAAAAGAATTTACAGTGCTGTCCACCTGGTTACTTATGCAGTCTTTTGTGACCTAAAATCAGCTGTAGATTATTCAACAAATAAAGTTGAACCTTCAAAACTTTAATGAAAATAAGGTTTTTATGCTGGACTGCAATGTCTAACTAAGTGAGAAGATGATTGTCATTTTTGTTTGTTTGTAATCATCATTTAGTTCTCACACTTCGTAGCATACGTGGCAGACAAGGCATTCACTCACATCTTGTTTCCATTCTTGGGTTTTTCTGCGACAGGTAGCTGTTCTGTTAATAGAAACCATAGTTTGATGAGTGCCAGTTTGCATCAAGCTTGGCTGCCCAGGAGACCCATCCTCTTTTACTGCTTGCTGTAGGCACCATTGGGAGGATTTATAGTTTGATGTTATTCCCAGTTTGGCCAAGTTGTCAGTGCACCTTTTGTGGCTATCACGTCATGGAGTGGGACTTGAGCTAATAGCTTCTGACTCAGAGACACTGCGCAGATAATATCCACAGATCTTACTGATCTGTACCACACAAATTAGGAGTCATGAAAAAAGGCATACCTTGCATCAGTAAAGCAGATGGTCAAAGTGATATGCAATCAAACTAGTTATGGTGGTAGCAACACACCAATCCAGGTCTATTGAATTGATTTGGATTTCAAACTTAGATTCATGACCCACATTTATTTCAGAACATTTTTTGATGCAAATTGGAACAGAGTTTTGCATTTCAGTAATGTGAATGGGCAGCTTTATTAAAGACACACACTTAAAACTTGTAGGAAATACAATACTATGTTCTTGGCCTTAATTATCACATTTATGTTGGTGAGATATGAGAACAAATCATGTAGAAATATCTTGAGCTGTGTTATGATCTCTGTAGAGATTGATAACTCAACTTTTAACAAGAAATTTGAACTTTAACACTTACGAGAATGTAAAATTTTAGACAATTTAAGTGTTTTCTTCTGCCTCTCAACAACAAAACAATCCAAGCTTATTATCAAGCAGACTCCAGAACACATCATATGATTCTTTCTTTACCCTAAAGCTGCAGTCCTAAAAGAAAATTTAATAAACTTCATAACTGTGCCTTCTGTTCGTAAAATGGGATATTGCCCTAATGAATCATGCCAAATCATTTTAAGTTTTAAAAGGTTGTTTATTTGAATATGTTTTAGAATTCAAAGTTTTGCATCGGTTATAACATGTCATACTTCTTTATACCTCTTTTCTTTCCCCCAAATCTCCTCTTCCTGTAAGTTTCAGGACCAGATTTAGGCGGTATAGGCCAACAGCTCTGCCACTCATGTATAGACATGAATGATCTGATGATACGTAACTCCACTTTTCTGCCTTTTCCCTAGATCCCTCAATTCCCTTACTGATTAAAAACTTACAGGTATTTAACAACCCAGTCTTCACAGCCCTCTCTAGTACAGAATTCCACAGATCACTATTCTCAGGAGAATATCCTCTTCATCTGTCTTAAATATACAACTCCTTTATTCTGAGATTATGCCTTCTGGTCCTAGACTCTCTCACTAAATGAAACCACCTGTCTATATCAACAGTGTCAATTTTTGCCCCCTCCCCAAAAGTCTTGTATATTTCAATAATGTCGCATCTCATTCTTCTCAACCCCAGTGAGTACAGACTCAACTTTCTAAACCTCTCCTCATAAGACAATCTCTCTCTTGCCCCCACCCCCACCCAGATATCTGGTATTAGGCTAGTGAACCTTCTCTGTATTGCCTTTTAATGTCAGTTTATCTTTCCTTAGATTAGGGGATCAAACTGTTCAAAGTATTCCAGCTGTGGTCTGACTAGTACCTTTATGATTTTTTTTAAAGCCTCTTTACTTTTGTATTCCCTTTGAAATTTGCTTTCCCTCGTACTTGCTGAACTTGGATGCTTGCTTTTTGTGATTCATGGATGAGAGCACCCAAATCCCTCTATTCTGCAGCTTTCCAGAGTCTTTCTCTGTTTAAATAGTATTCTGCAAGCCAAAGTACATAACCTCAGATTTTCCAGCATTATATTCCATCTGCTGAATGTTCATCTGCTTATTAACCCCTCTGTATCCCTCTGCAGACTACCTCCTTCATCACTTGCCTTCCCACCTATGTTTGTGTCATCTGCAAAATTGGCTGTAGAACATTCACTTTCCTCGTTCAAATCCCTAATATATAGTAGCCTTGATCCCTGTGGCCTTGATCCCTGTGGCCCTCCATAGTTACAGGTTGCCATCATGAAAGTGCCCTCCTTATCTTAACTCTGTCTTGTATTAGTTAGCCAATCCTCTATCCCAGTTAATATACCACCCCCAACACTATGGGTGTTACTTTTATTAAGTAGTCTAGGAGTGTCAGAGTCATACAGCACAGAAACAGACCCTTCAGCCCAACCTGTCCATGTTGACTGAGTTTCCCAAACTAAATTAGCTTGTGTTTGGCCCATATTCCTCTAAACCTTTCCTATTCATGTACCTTTCCAAATGTCTTTTAAATGTTGTAATTGTATCTGCATCTACCACTTCCTTTGGCAGTCAATTCCAAATACAAACCACCCTCTATGAAAAATACGCAGTACCTCGTCAACTGTCTTCTGAAAATCTGAATGTGTTACAATCAGAGCTACCCTTTCCTGCTCATTACCTTCTCAAAGAATTCTAGTAATTTTGTCAGGCATGACTGCCTCTTCATGAAGCCATGCTGGCTCTGCTTGATCATTTTTATGTATTTCTAAATGTTCTTCTGTTACATCATTTCTAATATACTCTAATTGTTTTTACCTATAACTGACATCATGCTAAGTGGCCTATAGTTAACTTTTTTTGTATATTTTCATTTTTTTTTAAGAGAAGGTATAATGGCAGTTTTTCAATCCTCTGGGACTTTTCCAGAATTTGAGGATTCTTAGAATGTTACTGCCTTCCACTGCTAACCACTATCTTCGTCCCTGTTTCATACCTATTAGCCTGCATTTGTGCTGTTAGTTCATCTGTTTTGTTCCGAATACTATGCACATTTGAGTATTTACTGCTGTTCATCTGTTTATCTGCTTTGTCCCTTCCTGTCACACTCTTGGTATCATTAACCAAATAACTGTGCAGTAATTCTTGCATATCATCTTGTTTCGTAAGCATATGTTTTCCCCACTTTCTTTTCTCCACTTAGTTTAAAGCCCTCTCTACAGCCCTAATTATTCAATTTGCCAGGATACTGCTCCCAGCATGGCTCAAGAGAAGCCTATCCCATCAGAACTACCTCTTCCTGCCCATGTACTGGTGCCACTACCCAAGAACTGAAACTCATTCCACCCACTCCAATCTGTGAGCCACGTATTTAACTCCTTGACTTTATTTATCCAATGCTAGGTTGTTCTTGGTTTAAATGGCAATCCAGCGATTATTGGTGCCAATGTGAGCAATGACTTCTGTATCCCTCACCTCCCTCACCCAAGTTTTTCTCCCGTTCCAATGTCTGGCAACGGGCAGGCAACACCGCCTTTTTAACAGCCCTTCACGGCTGCAGAGAATATTATTCCACTAATTACATTGTCCCCTACTGCTATGATATTCCTACTTCACTCCACTCTCTTGAATAGTTCCCTGTAGCAAGAGTGCACCTCTGTCCCCCTTGTATCAAAATGTTCACTTCAAACCACATTTCAAATAGTACAGTCAGTGTACTCTGCCTTTGTCTCCTCTGTTGTAGTCTCACACTAACACTGCTCCTTACTAACTTACTGGAGATCTACTGGAGGTACTTCCCCCTCCTGGTATAGCACAATGAAAGTTGAAGATTGGTGCACCACTTGAAGGGTTAGAGGAATGAGTTTGTTTGGGAGAAAAATTAAATTGTATCACTGTATCTGCTGTTAGTTGACAGTGACATAAAGGTGCATTTTGGTATCTCCTGAGGAGCAAAAACAGAAAGGGATCCATGCAAAGAAGTTGTTCAGAATTGTGTTGTGTATTATATTGATTAGGAACAATTTTAATGACTTGTAATGATGTTTGCATACATGGCCCGCACAATGAACAAAATTCTTCTTGCTCATTATATGTCCTGTCCTTGCTCTCAGAAAGAGGTATGATCAGGCAGAAGTGGAATATGTTGCAGCAAAACTAGATCTGTACAAGAAGAATGAATTGAAGGAACAACTGACTGAGCATCTGTGCACAATAATTCAACAGAATGAATTACGCAAAGCTAATAAACTGGAGGAGCTGATGCAGCAATTGGAGATGGAGACCGATGAGGAACGGCTGGAACTGGAGATTGAAGTGGACAGTTTATTAAAGCAGCAGGCAATGTTCCAGGGAACTGATCAGGTTAATACAAGTGATGAGTCAGCACAGCAAGCTGTTCAAGCAGACCAACTGAATCATGTGGTTAAACAGGTTGAAGAAAAACAGATCTCAGGTGAAAAGGTTTCAAAGGACCAAAATAAATCTCAGTCAGAGAACATAAACCATAGAATATCAGAGAAGATTGCAAATTGAGTGTGTATATTTGTGCTTCAGAAATGGATTGAGATGAAATTGAGTTTTGTTTTCACAATATAAAATCATTTGTGTTCCTAAACTTAATCCATATTACCAATTATTTTTGGAAAAAAACCAAATATTTGAGGCTTTTGTATTTTTCTTATGGAGTATTTATGGCTCAGCCAGTAATTATTACCTATCCCTAATTAACCTTGAGAAGGTGTGGAGAGCTGCCCTCTTGAAGAGCTGCGGTCCATGTGTCGGTACACCAGTACTGTCAGTAAAGGAGTTTCAGGATTTTGACCCAACAACAATGAAGGAATAATGATGTAGTTCCCTGTCAGGAAGATATGTGGTTTGTAGGGAAAATTGCAGATGGTTTTCCCATCTATCTGTTGCCCTTGGCCTTCTAGGGGTGGTAAGTTCACAGGTTTCGAAGGTGCTGTCAAAGGGATCTTCTGAATTGTTGCAGTGCATCTTGTAGGTGGTATACATTCCTGCTATTTTGCATTACAGTAGATTTCTTTCTTTTGGTCTTTGTCTTTCTTTTTGTCTTTCTTTCTGTCTTTCTTTCTGTCTTTCTTTCTGTCCTTCCTTTTCCTTTTCCTTTTCCTTTTCCCTTTCCTTTCCCTTCCTTTCCTTTCCTTTCCTTTCCCTTCCTTCCTTTTCCTTCTTTCCTTCTTTCCTTCCTTCCCTTCCTTCCCTTCCCTCCCGTCCGTTCTTTCTTTCTTTCCCCCCCCCCCCCCAAGTTGTGCCTTCTACATGGTGGACATACTTTGAGGAAGCAAAAGCTGAGTTACTCGTTGCAAACTTAGCCCCATACTGCTCCTGTGGCTACAGTATTTATGATGCTAGTCCAGTTCAGTTTCTGGCTGTCAATCATCTCTGTCCCAATAACCAAAAACTGAACTGACCCAGTCTGATTGAGGTGATTGACCATGGACAATTAAAACTAGTCTCCTTTGTGCTTGATATGACTCTACCCATTGAAGAGTTTCCCTCAATTCCCATTGACTTCAGTTTTCCTAAGATTCCTTGATGCTACCCTCAAATAAGTAATGTTTTGATGTCTGGGGAAATCACTCTCACTTCCCTTTGTGTTCAACACCCTTTTTTTTTTACCATATTTGTACCAAGGTTAGGAGCAGAGTGAACTTGGCAGAACATAGCCTGCCCACTGACATTCAGTTCATGTTGAGCAACTGCCACTTGATAGCACCGTTGATGATGCATTCCATAAATAGTGAATAGACTTGATAAGGTGGTAATTGGGTCGGTTGTATTTCTGCTTTTTGTTGAATGGGACATGACCTGGGCAATTTTCCAAATTGCTGGCTAATTATCGTTTTTGTAATTGTTTGAGAATGGCTTGATGAAGAGAATGGCTTTTTCTAGAGTCCACATCTTCGCTACTGATGCCTAAATGTTGTCAGAGTCCAGAGCCTTTGCACTGTCTGGTGCCTTCACCCATTTCTTGATATCACATGGAGTGAAATGGATTGGCTGAGGGCTAACACCTGATACATAGGGACCTTGAGAGGAGGCCAACATGGATCATCCACTTGACGTTTCTGACTGACAATTGTTGCAAATGGATTAGCATAATCTTTTTCTCTGATATGCTGAACCATCATTGAGGATATTTCGGAGCTTCAGTGAGATGTTTAATTGTTATGCATGACTGGATGTGTTAAGACTGCAGAACTTGGATCTGATCCATAGGTTGTGGAATCCCTTAGCTCTGCTTGGCATCCTCTGCTGTTGCTTCACCTCATTAGGAGCATCTGATGAGCTCTGCTGCACTCTTCTTTGAACAAGGGTAGACCTCATGATTTGGTGATAATGACAGAGTGGACAATATACTGGGCTGAGATTACAGATTGTAGTGGAATACAGTTCACTTGTTGACCCTCCATGTTTTATGGATACCAAGTGTAGAATTGTTAGAACTGTTCTAAATCGACAGTATTCATTATAATGTGAGTGTTACACAACAGGGGAGTATCTTCACTGTAAAAACAGCTCTTCATTCCCACAAAGACTTGTATGGTGGTCATTCCTACAGGTGGATGGATCAGGAGATAACCACAGTTGGTACTGGCGATATCTAGGACATTATCTGCAAGGTTTGATTCTGTGGGAACACCTGTCAGGCTGTTGTTTAGCTAATCTGTGAGACGGCTCTCCCAATGTTGGCACAACTTCCTCAATGTTACTGTGAAGGATGTTGCAAGGTTAATATGACTGTGTGCCATTGTCATTTCTGGTGTCTTAGTTGATCCCCCAACTAATCTGTTTGATTTTTCTTTAATCTGTTTCTAGTGGGTTAGTATATATTGGTTGCTAGCAGTTGAAAAGTCAATACATTGCTATAATTCTGAAGTCTTGATAATGACTGCTGTTATGGTGGTGATGGTAGATTATCCTTCCCAAAAAGGACATGAGGGAATGGATTTGTATGACAATCGATAGTGGTTTCATGATCACCTTTAGGCTAGCTATTAGTTCTGATTTATTAATTGAATTCACATTTCACCATCATATCTCCAAAACATTAGCATGGGCCTCTGAATTAGTGTTCCAGTACAAGACCATTGACAACCGTTGACAAAATTTAAGTTGAGTGAAAGCCAGATCACAATATAATTGAGGTATTTTGGACCTGATGATTAAACGTTTTTACTTGAGGCACTTTATAAGTGTTCCTACACTTAATCGACTCTTCTAACACACTAACTTTAACTTTCTTTAAATTATAATGTGTGTCATATAGTTTGTTTTCCCCATGATGTCTTAACATTTGACCAGTCAAAATGTTGCCTTTGAGAATGCCTAATTTTAGGCAAACAATTTTTATAGATATTTGCATGAAGAGATATCATTGGCATTTTCTTTAAAATTTAAATTAATCTATGTTTAGGTTTGTACTTCTGCTTGACTTTCTTTGTGGTTTTCAAAGTAAACATTTTCATAGAACCACATGGCTTAAGTATTTAAAGGTGAAATAATTTATCTTTTGTGTAGTTCTGAATTTTTTAACCTCTATCTTTTTTTTTGAGATTGTTAGCAAGGCTGCAGTCAACCTGCTGCAATAGTTGTGTCTACTTTAAAACAAAATAGAGGATGCTGGAAATCAGAAACAAACACAGAAAATGCTGGAGAGCTCGGCAGGTCTGTGCAGAGATAAATTGAGTTAACATTTCGAGTCCAATATGACCTCTTCTGAAAAGAGTCATATTGGACTTGAAATGTTAACTATATGTTCACTACAGACATTGCCTGCTGAGGTTCTCAAGCTTCCTCTGTTTGTACAAATATACCAACTTGGTTTTGACTTGAGCTGTAGATGTTTATTGTAAAATTTAGAAAAGTTGGGTATTATACAAGCTGTGCACTGTAACCAATTCCAAAGGGAGCTAAATTAAACGGGGAGCTAAAAAATCAGTTAATACAGAAATCAGACGTGCAAATACTATAAGTTAGGTTCACAGAAGTGCAAAAGATTGTGTCCTTAGTATAATAACAACAACATCCTTTAAGTTTTTTCAGATCATTAAGCCCTTTCCTATATTCTTAATGGCAACACATCTAACAAAAATGTTATGTTTGTTTTGACTGACTGCTGCACCAACATAGAGAAATTTTTGATTTGTTTGTTCATCTACCCCTATTTTCTTGTTAACTTCTATTGTGTCAATGGAAGCAAACACTAATATTGATTATAGAATGTATACATTATGGATTTACACTAGATTTGAATTCACTTTGTTAATTCGTGGCTTCACTTTTAAATCTGTATTTTTGTATTTACACATTGCTCCGTGGATTAATTGATTCAAGATTGATGCATCGAAGTGTATTTTGTGAAATTAAATCTGAAAAGATTATTGTCGTTATTGGATTCTTGCATTCTAAAATGTATTTTATTCTGGGATTCACGTACAATATTTTCTTGCCAACCATACAGTACCCCCTCCCATCACCTGCATAATTTTGTTCCTTCCTGAGAAGCTAATTATTTTGGTTAGAATATAGTACCACCAGTGCAATCAATCCCTTGGTATTGTTGGAGTCCATGTCATATTACCTGGTTACTAATTTACAGCTTCCAAAACAATGTTTTATCAAATGTCCATACAAAAGTATGTTTTCCAGTGAAGTCAGTGTTTAAGCAAGAGCAGCACCCTAATTGCATGGTTTTTTCCCATGCCCAGTTGCCAAGTCTGGAGAGAAGCTGAAAGTCAATTGTGTTGTCTCTTTAAAATCCAATTATTCTTTCAGTTTGGTTAAACTGTTCTGAGGTGTATTTTTTTTTTTAAATCCAGTAGGACACAGTTATAAATTTTCTGCATTAGAAAACGTGATCTGCAAATGTGAAGTAGTTCTATATATTTTTTACAAAGTCAATACTATGTTGTTTTAAAATGAAAATTAACACTGGTTACATTTGTAGCTGTTAAGTTGCCTTCTTTAAGGGCCTATTCTGGGTCCTGTAAAATTGAAATAAGACCAACAAAAATCTGTTGCGAATACCTTTCAGGTTTGAACTGGAATCAAGTGCCAATTCAATTAGTGGTTGTTAATAGGTAAGAAAACACATTTTTTCCTTTCTTCATCCCCTTAATTTTTCACACAACCTTTTTGATTTGATTAGTTTTCTATAGTTAAAACCCACAATTCTAGATTATAATTGTACTGGGGTGCATTTCACTGAGGTCATAGAGATGTACAGCACGGAAACGGACCCCTCGGTCCAACTCGTCCATGCTGACCAGATATCCCAACCTAATCTAGTCCATTTGCCATCACTTGGCCTATATCCCTCTAAAGCTTTCCTATTCAGAAACCCATCCAGATGCCTTTTAAATAATGCAATTGTACCATCCTCTCCACCTCTTCCTCTGGCAGCTCATTCCATATACACACACCACCCTCTGTGTGAAAAAATTGCCCCTTAGGTCCCTTTTATATCTTTGCCCTCTCACCCTAAACCTATGCCATCTAGTTCTGGACTCCCCTACCCTAGGGAAAAGACTTTATCTATTTATCCTATCTATGCCTCTTATGATTTTTTTTAAACCTCTAAAGGTCACCCCTCAGCTTCCAGTGCTCCAGGTAAAATAGGCCCAGCCTGTTCAGCCTCTCCCTACAGGTCAAATCCTCCAACCCTGGCAACATCCTTGTAAATCTTTTCCGAACCCTTTCAAGTTTCACAACATTCTTCCGATAGGAAAGAGACTAAAATTGCCCGCAATATTCCAAAAGTGGCATAACCAATGTCTTGTACAGCCGCAAATGACCTCCCAACTCTTATACTCAATGCTCTGACCAATAAAGGAAAGCATACCAAACACTGCCTTCACTGTTCTATCTACCTGCAACTTTACTTTCAAGGAACTATGAACCTGCACTCCAAGGTCTCTTTGTTCAGCAACACTCCCTAGGACCTTACCATTAAGTGTATAAGTCCTGCTAAGATTTGCTTTCCCAAAATGCAGCACCTTGCATTTATCTAAATTAAACTCTGCCTGTGAGCGGCACGGTGGCACAGTGGTTAGCACTGCTGCCTCACTGCGCCAGAGACCCAGGTTCAATTCCCGCCTCAGGCGACTGACTGTGTGGAGTTTGCACATTCTCCCCGTGTCTGCATGGGTTTCCTCCGAGTGCTCTGGTTTCCTCCCACAGTCCAAAGATGTGCAGTTTAGGTGAATTGGCCATGCTAAATTGCCCGTAGGGGTATGGGTGGGTTGCGGGTCGGTGTGGACATGTTGGGCCGAAGGGCCTGTTTCCATACTGTAAGTAATCTAATCTAAGTAATATAATCTAATCTAAATCTCACTCAGCCCATTGGCCCATCTGATCAAGATCCTGTGGTAATCTGAAGTAACCTTCGCTGTTCACTACACCTCCAATTTTGGTGTCATCTGCAAACTTACAAACTATACCGGCTATGTTTACATCCAAATCATTTATATAAATGATGAAAAGTAGTGGATCCAGTACTGATCCTTGTGGCACTCCACTAGTCACAGGCTTCCAGTCTGCATCTTAAAGTCATCTGGATATCACCATACTTTACACTTGATTCAGTTCTCAAGGACCACTAATATAAATATGGCTTGACTGTAAATACCTTCTTGTGTTTGGTCTTTCCAATCGTAATCAGTGTTTACCTTTTGTGAGAGTTCACTTTATGACCTTGTATCTACTTTTGCCCCTTTCAATAAAATCATGGCTAAGCTGTTGTTTTGAAGTTTATCTTCCAGTCTATTGAGGACCCTTAATTTCCATGCCTGACAAGAATCCATCCATTGCTGTCTTAAAAATGTTCAAAGGCTCTGCCTTCTGCAGTAAATTGTTCCAAAATTGCACAATCCTTGGTAGGAGAAACAATTCTGTCCTTAAAGGGTGATCCCTAGTTTTCTGATTTACACAGAAAACAACCTTTTTCTGTTTATCTTGTCAAAAGAATTACGATCTTGTACATTTCAGTAAAATCATGCCTCAATCTCCTAAGGTTTAAACTACCCCTTAACTGCCTTCAATATATTTACTTTGTCTCTCAAATAAAGAGACCAAGATTGCAGTTTTTGAGATCTATGGGGTTTGTCAGAGATAGTCCCTTCTAAGAGAATTAGCCATATCCTATTTCATAATGATGAATAATTACTTCATTTTTGACAGTCTCCCAGTTCTCACCTGGCACTCCACATAGCTACTTAAGCAAGGCAGTGGCCACCCACCAGAAGTTTTGATTACGCAGGCCAAACAAAGCGAGAGTAGCATGCAAAGCACATATGAGTGAGAATGCTGATCTCCAACCACCACATATTAAGCGTATTAAAAAACTAACTTAAAAGAAGAAGCAGAAGAAATGGCTTTGCGTCACAACCGTGTGGACAGCTGTAAAGTTAATCTGCATAAATGCAAAAGGTACTGCAGTTAACCACATCTTCATCATTTTGACATGCCAAACCACTGGAAGCAGATGTGCAAGACTGAGAATGGAGCTCACCAAGTATACATGCTGGGTCCTTCAATGCATCCTTTGTTTATCCTAAAAACGAATATGCATTCCTGCACTACTTCCTCACACTGCAATGTACTACAGATCAAAGAAAAAGTGGATTATTTTTTCCTTAGCTTCTTCTAAGGGACAAACTCTAGTCGATAAGACAACAGTGCTGGATGTCAGTTTAAAAAGATCACAATGCAATATTAACATTCCTGCTTCAAGTGAAATCCACCTAGCAGTGGAAGGCCAGGTAACAGCAGGCTAGACATTCTTCTGCACAGGTAAGCTAAGGAGTGGGAGATGAGAAGCAGGTGTCAGATTTGTTCTCAAGTTTGACTGCAAAAAGTCTGGATACTCTCCATAGGAGCATAAACAATTGCCTCACGATTGTGCTCATAACACTTGTGAACTGCAAGTAGGTGATAAAAATTAGTACATATGCTCCATCAATGGTTAGTCCTGAGGATGTCAACACAAAATTCTGAAGACCTAGATAAAACTATTACAACTATTTCATTGGTAGATTAACTTGTATTGATGTGACTTAGTGCAAGGGCAGGAACTGATTATCTGGCTTGAGATGACATCATAGGGAATCAATGTGCAACAAAATACAGTAGCATTGGCATGCTTCTGAGTCTTTGCATCTGTTGGACTATGCTTTCGGTCTGAATCCGGTAGTTGACAAAGTGAAAAGCTCCAGCATGCACTCCATCTAGACACTGGCTTTGACTCAGGTTTACTTTGTTATCACCTGGCATACAACATAAAAGGTGTTATGATCACTAGACTTATAGGAGCAACCGAGTGTTTAAAAGACCATCAGATGCTATGTTCGAAGATAAAAGTTTCTGTTTCATAGGAAATGGAGACAAATGGTTAATGGATTTTTTTTTAGCTAGAGTAAGGTTTTGAGTGGGGTTACCCAGGGAGTGATATTGAAATCATTGCTTTTCCTGATAGATATTAGTGATTTAGACAGTGGTGTACGAAAAGAAATATCCAAGTTTGTGGACAGTACAAAACTTGGAAACATTGTAAATTGTGAGGAGGACAGTGTAGAAGTCAAAAGAACATTAGCATTTTGGTGAAGTTGAAGATGAACTTAAATGCAGGGAGGTCTCAAGTGATATATTTGGGTAGAAAGAAAGTGGTGATACTGTAGAAAATAAAGAGTGATAATCAGTGTGTGGGGGAAAGATACCTGGATGTATCTCTGCACAAATTATTGAAAGTAGCAGGGCTGGTGGAGAGAGCAGTTAATAAAGCATACAGTAAACATATCAGCAAGGAGGTTATGCTGAGTGTGTATAAGACATTAGTTAGACCTCGACTGGAGCATTGTATATAGTGCTGAATGCCTCATTTCGGAAAGTGTAAATACATAAGAGATAGATGTCTTCGACACTATGAGAATGGTTCCAGAGTTGAGAATCTTCAGTTATGAACGTAAATTGGAGAAGTTGGAGCTCTTTGTCTTGGAGGAAAGAAGGATAAGAGGAGATTTCATAGAAATTTTCAAGTTCTGAGACGTCTGGACAGAGAAGAAATTTCCCACATTGAAGGATCAAAAATGAGAGGGTATAGGTTTAAATTAATATTCAAATGAACCTATTACCATGTAAGAATAAACTTTTTCATAGATGTGAATAGTTAGAGTCTAGAATGCATTATATAAAAGTATGGTGGACACAGGTTCAATTGAGGCAATCATGACGGTACGAGATGATTATTTGAGTAGAAATAATATGCAGAATTATGGGGAAAAGGCAGGAGAATGGCACTAAGTCATAATGCTCACTCAGAGAGCTGGTATATTGGATCTAAAGAAGACTAGATGTGTTGAAAATGTATCCACAGGAACTGCAGACAAATCAGGCTCAAACCTAAGGTACATTTTCCTCTGAAAAAAACTTGTATGATGAAGTTGGAGCGGCATGATCAACCCTCGAACCAACAGTGCTGGAAGCTGCTAATACAAAAAAACCCACTGAGATTAGTTTTATTAAAATGATGATCAAAAGGAACTTTTACAGCACAAAAATGCAGGATGGCTGGGCAGTATAAGAAATTACTCTTGGGAGAAAAAAGGAATCTGCATTGAAGTCTACATTGGATGAGACACATTGTGGGTCAAACAATCAGAGAATCTTGTGTCTATACTGAGCAACAAAACATGAGTAATTTCGACTGAGTCCTGCGCACTGTATTTACCTCCTTCACGCAACTACTCATCTGTTTTCTATGCTGACAGAAACGTCAAAAATAGGAGCAGGATCAAACCAAGATTAGGATTCAAGGACTCCCTGAAGGTGAATCTCAGGAAATGTTGCTTTTCCATCACCGACTGAGTAAACTTTTTCTTTCTTTCATATTCGTGGGATGTAGGCTTGGCTGGCTAGAACAGCATATATTGCCCATCCCCACTTGCCCTTGAGAAGATGGTACTGAGCTTTTATCCTGAACTGCTGCAGTCCATTTTTGAGTTGGTACATCTACAATGCATTTGGGAAGGGAGTTCCAGGATTTCTACCCAGCAACAGTGAAGGAGCACCAATATATTTCCAACTGAAAATAGTGAGTGGCTTGGAGATGAAATTGCAGGTCATGGTGTTTCAATGATCTGGCCTCCTTGTCCTTCTGGGTGGTAGTGGTTGTAAGGTTTGAAGATGTGGTCAAAGGAGCCTTGGTGAGTTCTTGCAATGCATTTTGCAGGTGATACATGGTGGTGTATGTTTCAGTGGTGGAGTGTGTGAATATTTTTGTAAATATATATCATATGGATGATCCTTGGAATGGTAGGCCTAACATACAGTGAACAGCTGAGGATCCTGGGATTATATTCATTAGAGTTTAGAAGGTTGAAGGGAGATCTAATAGAAACTTACAAGATAAAGCATGTCTTAGAAAGGGTGGGTGCTAGGAATTTGTTTCCGTCAGGTGGGGATAGGAGGGCCCGTGGGCACAGCCTTAGAATTAGAGGGGGTCAATTTAAGACAAAAATGAGGAGACATTTCTTCAGCGAGAGAGTGGTGGGCCTGTGGAATTCATTGTCACGAAGCGCAGTGGAGGCCGGGACATTAAATGTCTCCAAGGCAGAGATTGATAAATTATTAATCCCATCGGCATTAAGGGATATGGGGAGAGTGCGGGTAAGTGGCGTTTAAATGCCCATCAGCCAAGGTGGAGTGGAGTTGATGGGCTGAATGGCCATCCTTCCATTACTATGTCTTATAGTCTAATTACCTATGTTTTTTTTGTGGGAAGAAATTGGTATATTCCACAAGTCCTTCACCATTTGTATAAAACAGATGTGCCATGCTGCCCTTTTTCAGACTACTTTTTTTGGCCATTATATTAACATGGCAGTCACTGTCTCTTCTGAACTATAAATTGTTTCAGCAATATTCTATAACTAAAACATTTCAAAAGAATACTCCCATTCCATACATCATCTGACCTTTCAGACTCTCTATGTGAGATCCACCAAATAATAGAGAATTATGGAAGGTTTTTTGGACTTCAACTCCAAAGCGACTATGATGAGTCTTCCCAAGTGCCCTTCAAAAGTCGTTTCACTCAGGTTGAGCAGAGAGGAGACTTCCTATATCAGTCTAGGCGGAACTTAAACTCAGATATCAGAGTTGAAAGGGTCGAACTTTTTTTTGAAAGATGCTGGAAATCTCAAGCAAGCAGAGAAAATGCTGGAGAAACTCAGCAGGTCTGGCGGCATTCTACAGAGAAACAGAATTAATGTTTCGGCTGCAATATGACTTATTTAGGGTTCTTAAAAAAACTCAAATCGGACTCGAAATATTAACTCTCTCTCCAGATGGTGCCAGATCTGTTGAGT
Organism: Chiloscyllium plagiosum; assembly: GCF_037043375.1. Taxonomy (NCBI): domain Eukaryota; kingdom Metazoa; phylum Chordata; class Chondrichthyes; order Orectolobiformes; family Hemiscylliidae; genus Chiloscyllium; species Chiloscyllium plagiosum. The sequence goes on along the minus strand of NW_028270147.1, from coordinate 64,968,907 downwards.
TTCTCTGGCAATTTCTTTGTTTCTTTTAAAAGGCTTGTGAGTTGACCTGAGATTGTCAACATTTTTGTTTCATGGTTCTGGGGAATAATGTTAAAAGGAATGACTTGATGGTGGAGAGAACCAAGAAAAGGGCGAAGATCACGAGCACAACATAAAATGCATTCCACACCCTAATTAAGCAAGGTGCAAATTGACTTTGCGCCATCAGTTAACCCTTCAGAGAATTAGAGGTCAGTCGTCAGAGAGAGACTAGCGGTCTCCATTTAGTTGTACGAGGAAAATGACTTTAGTTCATGTCAACCAAGCAAAAATCAATGTAATTATTTCTCAAAAAGAAATATGCAAAGAATCGCTGTATTCCATAACGTCTCCGCCTTAAGTCACCTGGATACATCTGATAAATCCTAAACCCTAATTGGAAATTTTGCTTAATTTTAAGGGTCGAGATTCAGCGATTGTCAGAAGTCCTGATTGCTTTCGTTTATTTTTAGATTTTATTTAATGTAGTATTTTGAACTAGTAAATGAGATTGCATTGAAATGTCTTTTAGATTGATCAAGCAACAGATTAAAGAATTTTGTACAGAATCAGATTTTTTATCGCAGGTTAGCAGTTGTCGTCCTGAGTAATGAGACAAGGTGATATTTCAGTGGTTTTAGCAAAGTAACAATATAGCACCAGTGAGAACATCAGTTTACCACGACAGATGGCGGGTGTTAATTTGTGAACGAACAGCTCGGGATTCCGTTCATTTTCGTCGTTAGAATACTTAACTCTATCACATTTTCTGTGATTGGGAAATATAAATTTCCAGACTTAATTTTGAAATGATCTGTGCCAAATGCATGACATACAGGCTAAACTGGATGTTTAAAATCTATTTTCGTCATATGACATCTTGTTCAATCCCGCCCATTTGCCGTCTATTGCTAATCAAATTCTACATAACCGGACGTTTATAACCATTTCATTTTAAATCCAAACTAAAATTGAGGATTTTAACCGACACAGTAAATGGCGTGTTTGTAAATGATAAAATAATCAAGGTTATTCAGAACTCCAAAGAAAAGGGATGTTCACGTCTAAGATGCATTTCAGTGGATATCTAAAATGCATTAATTTCGAGGTAAATTCATGTGAATCTTTAGAATTGGGCCGTACTATTTATTGTCATATTTAAAGAAGCCACTGTGAAGTAAATATGATTTGGATTGTTTAATTTTAAAATATCTTGCACGGGTGAACACGGTAATGTAAGGCCTATAGGGCGTTTATTTAGTCCGTGCATGATTCAGGAGCGCGTAATGGTAATCAGACAACCAGACTAACAGGAGGTATGATTGGTCTTCGCAGTGGCAGAGTCAACATCCTTCCAAATATATATTAGGGCCAATATCAGTACTAGCTAAAAAAAAAGCTAGTAAAACTAGGGTAAAGTTTAGTAAGTTCCACGTTTTCTACAGGCAAACTCCAGGTTAGAGCACGAATCGTCAGTGAAGATAAATCAGCAAGTACGAGCTGGCTTTAAATTACATAGCGGTGCCAAACCGGGTTTAACTAGTATTCAGGAGTTCCCGAACCTACTGGGGACGTTGGGAACTCACCCGGAATTATATAAAATGCTTGCTAGCCCATCAGTGGCGCTCTCAAAATATCAAAGTTCTAAAAGCGAAAAGGAAAGATGTGTGCGCGAATGGAAACTCGGAATTCTTTAGCGATCGTGAGAAGTGGCTTGGCAGCGCATCATAAAATCTAGTTCTACCAGGTTAGACTCAGCTTTGTAACTAAGGTCACAAACCTTAAAGATGCTATGTAAACACAGGTAATGACTGGAGATGGATGCAAATAACATTTCCCCCCAACCCCGTGTCTACAGCAGCATCTTCAAGTGAATGATTCCCAGTCACCGTTTCTCGGAGAGTCCCATTGTTAACAATCTGCGCAACGTCATTGGGTTAAATCAAATCCATACATTCTTCAAGTGACGAACTCTTCGAGGGTGAAACAATCACACTTAATCCAAACTTTTTTTTAAACACGTGGGAGAGACAATGAACATAAGCATTGTGGTGTTGTATTTCTATCTATAGACACTATTACCCTCAAGCACTTTACTGTAATGGACCAATACAGTAGTGTTGGACGGCTTAGCTAGAGTAAATTAGTTAGGTACCTTTCCCCCAACATTTTATTGGTGCTTCAGACAGTCTTACTTTAAAAGTCCTTCCGATTTTTCTGGAGCCAGTCTTTCCAGACAAGTTGGAACGAATTATGTAATCGGAGAAGTGGCTGGACAGTGAGTTCAACCTTTCTTCTGGAAACATTGCCTCTGGCAATTCTTAACAATTGTATACATCAACTTAATATTAAATAGTACTAAATCCCACAGCTACATTAGTAAGAGTTGTGCATTGCAAAGAAGCGCAGCACAACATTCCTATGGCATCGTATTATTTCCTTGCATTTGGCATTAATTGTCTTCAGTGTTTTCTTTGTACAATCTGGGAGTAAATTACAATGTTACCCCTAAGACCTTGTGAGGATGGCATCTTGATTTGTTATCGATTTTTGATCTGGGCGGCCGACCGAGGGCCATAAACTACTCTCTTTAGACTGGATTCCCAAGAATCGCGGTGGTGAACTGGATCCAGCCTGATAAAAGTAAAAGTATACCTTTTTGGCTTGCTTTGCATTACACGAAAATTATGAAGGATACGGTATAATTGGAAACACTTTGTTTCCTGTCAGTGCCTCACGGTTTGCAAAGAAAAATTTATTTTTAAAGCATAACTAATTTAAATAAATCATTTTATCAGAGTCAAATCATTGTCAGACACTTAAGACTGATAATATAGTCAGATAATATAATCCCCATCCATACCTATACCACCCCACACACATATGGCGATAGAAGCATGATACTATCGCTATATTGACACACATTTAAACATGTAGACAATGATGCTGACACATATTTTACACAGAGAGATAGATGTATATGTTGACGCAGGTATAGATATTACATGCTCACATACAAAAGCACAACAACTTACTAATCTAACATAAGTGAATTCAGTTTTATTTCATCCTAACTCAGCAAAATCTCTTCAGCGTTAAAATTTAAATACTTTCAGGTTAGACAATCTGTGGCTTGTCTTTCTCTCGAAATTATTCATCAGGAAAGCACATTGCGAAGTATTAAGACGACAGGAAAAAAATGTATTAATTGGAAACAATTACGGCTTGTGTCATAAGACTGTCATAAGACTTGAGAAGTAAAAATGTAAGATATTGTAATTGTGTATTCATTCTATGCGAATGCTCATACATGTGCATATCTGTTCTTGCTGATGCGCTGATCGACATTACACACCGCCATTTAAATAGGGAGGTGTGATCTCACGTCAAACTAAACTCATTCTCAATTTCATGTGGCATGTATCAGCAGGGGATTGTTGTTTCTTTTACCTATTGACATTCAAATCTATGCTATGATGCACTGCGCCAACCAAAAAAAACCCACAAAAGAATACAACCTGGTTTTAGAAATCAATTAAGTTTAACCCGCTAGTCAATAAAATAATTTAAAATCAGCTTGAATAAATGCGTAGGAAGGGAAGATAAATCAATAAATCTACTTGCTTTGTGCCGGTTAATCCACAATTCTGGAATTTCTGAGCACCTCGGCATGCACGTTAACAATTAAAAGCACGTTTGTTAATACCTTAACGTTGACAAATAATGTATTTACAAGATGGCAGCTTAGAGTTTGAACTACCTGTTTACGCTTATTTTAATGTGTCTCTAAGCAATCTGATGTTCGGTACTGCCATTCGTTTGTATCATGCCAATTTCATATGTGTCCTGCCATTACGATGTTTCTGTGAATCACTATTAAAAAGAATTACTATGTCATAATCCTGTGTGTTACACAGAAGATATATTCCAAAAAGGCGTTTGAAACTATGAGTGAGACAAGCCCAAGAACTGATCAGTGAGGCGTGAAGGAGAGACATTTATATTGGGCTGGGACAGTGGAGATATTAATCAGATGGCAATACTGGACACGTGACTGGCCTGTTCATACCACCTACCCGACATTTCAGTTGGAATATTCACTTTAATGTGATATCTTTGATTCAAAAATCATTTGAAACTGTTTTGTGGTATCCTCACAGCTGAAGGGTTTTATTTATATGCCAAAGCATTTAAGTAATTTACATATATGCACACATAACCATGCGAGAACTCATGGGCACTGTGTTCACACCAGTGAATGGAATTACAAGTTGTTTGAATAAGTAACGATTAGTCACGCGCGAGGCACCTGAACTATTGTAGTTTTTTTTTAGTAATTTCTTGTAAAACCAAAATCTCGCACATTCACCCCTCAAAAATCTACTGCAATTGAATATTAAATATATCGGAGTCTATGCATAATAATTTGCAATGCATTTAGTCTCTATATTTAATGCAATCTGCAGGCCCCAGTACAAGTGTGATCGCTGAATACAATGGGTAGAGGCAGCGACCTTTGTATTCACAAAATCGAAAGAAAAGGGATTGGCGAATGGTCCAGAAATACAGATGACTGAAAGATGTACCCTTTTACATCTGATGTCTCTTTATGTCTAAGATGTTGATGGAAGTGAAACAGAATCTTGTTGAAAAGCAATTTGACATAGCTCAGTCGCGCTAGGAAGGTCATGCAAGAAAATGTACATCTACAAAATTAAATTTATAATCATTTTTGCGAAGTTAAAATTGAATAGTATTCGTCGAGAATAGTTTAGATCACAATCCACTGACACATTGCCCCTCAATAACCATGGGATCATTGAATTGGAAAAACCTCAACGAGGGTATCAGGCTATTCAAATAAATAACTGGATTTTAAAACAAGACATTAATACTTTTAACTAGAATATTTCGGGTTCCAATAAAAAAATCTATTCAAACCACATCTATCTCATTCAGGAACAAAAAATGTAGCATTTCGACTTTACTGTTTTAACGTATAGCACCATGCCTGTTAGCTAATGTGTATTATTTTGATGGCAAATGGGAGATCTACATAACCGTATTCAACTTGTTAATGGGAAATACATCGCACTCACACATGTCCAGGTTAGGCACGCGACAAGATAAAGCTGATAGTCCGCGCAGCTTGAACGATAAAAAGTTAACACGCCCTTTGCCGGTCGAAGCCAAACATTGAAGTTTTTGGAACTAGTCAAGAGTGCTTTATTAAATACAAAGTTCGTTCACTGTTCTCAACCTCTTTTAATCAAGTTTTCTATTGATTGCAGCGTTTGTAAATTACATGAGTACTTTATGTTATTTAATTGTAATAGTTTTAAATACTTGATTCATATTTGCTAACTATCACGGAAGAGGGAATGCGGAATATAAAGCAATGCTGTATTGATGTTGAAATTGTTTCGAACAATTTGTGTAGAAGTGGACTTATCCAACCAGTTAATTTGAACCCCGATGAGGCACTTACCCAGAATTTTAAAATTAAAATGTAGTGTACTGTTAAAACGCGACTGCCTTTATGTAGATTATAGCAATATCACACTTTGGAAATCAAATAAATAGTTTCTTATCGAAGCCATACTTTAACTTTACCTATGTTGTTAGTTGCAGGGAAGTCGCGTGGAATAAAAATCTTTAATTACTGCTACTTGGTTGATTTAAGGAGACCATTTCAAAGATCATTTGGGACCCAAACTGTCCAATCTGTCAATTCCATTCCTGCTTCACCTTTCACATTTCACAAGAATACTGTATACGAAAGTCAAGGTCGGAAAATCAAGGTCAGAGTGCAGTTGTAGCTCCTGATACTTTGAATTGGTGCTCAAAGTTTAAACTGAGAGGATTTTTTTTTAATCTGGCGTGGGATACTTGCCCAAAACAATCAACTATAATCTGTTGGTGCATTTATCTTTCAAAGGGCAAATAGTTATTCTTTGGAACAGAACCACTATCAGTTATTTTCAAAGAGTAATCCCTCGTTTTGCTCTGTGTCATATTAAATGTTCACTCCAATTATTGGCATGGATTTGCGTCTCCAATAAGCTGGTTGAGAAGTTTAAACTTCAGAAAGAAAGCAATATTTTGCAGATGTGAAATTGTGCTGACCATCATTTCGTTGCAGAATCCGTGGTGCCAATCCGTCTGCCGCTAGCCTGACTTTCTGACAAAGAGTTTTGGGGCGAGCCAATTCGTGGGAATTTTTCCCCTCCGGGGGAAAAAGCTATCTGATATCTACTCTGAGACAAGAATGAGACCCAGCCTTAAACTTTTGTGAATAAAGTGCTTGGCTACGTTTCCAGTAGATTTTTGCGGTTTCCGTTGTTGAAATGATAGCATTTTAGGAGACTAAAATAAATAACTGGGTCCACTTGTTTTCTTTTGAATAAAACGGGTTTTACCAACAGTTGAGTTGAAATCCTAGCTTCTTTTTCATTTTGCAGGGTCTGACACGCACATTTTCAGCAACATTTCTGTTGAAGTGCTGGGCAATGACCTCTTGTGATTATTAAAGAACCGCCTGACCGCCACTTTGTTCCGTTGCCCTCATTTATAATAAATTATGGTTTTAGTGGCACTCTGCTATTACCACTTATCTTAATTAGAGCTTGGTCTGCAGGGCACTTTACTAGCGTCGGTGGGAGGGAGAGATTATACTGTATATATGTGAGAGAGAGAGAGAGGGAAAGAAGAAATGTATAAGAGTTAGTTATGAGAAAGTGGATTTGTGTGGATAAAATGGTCCACTGCCTGCTCACAAAGTGTCTATAAAAGAAAATCCGTATTTGCACGTGTATAGACGAGAACCAGTGATTAATATATTGTAATTAGTCTTTAATCAATTAGTATTAAATCTACTCGGGATGGTTTAAATTAACAAAATAAAACGTAGGCTGGTCTAATGCTCAATACGGAATCCTGAGAGTTTTTTTTCTGTCGTTGGAAAAGGTATTCATTACACATTTAATAAATAAGGAATAGCATAAGAATGATACAGAGCTGCAATTGTCAACTTTTCCAATGAAGGGGACTCACCCCATTTGTTAATTTCTCATTGCTCTTTGCAAATGTTAACAAGTATTGTACAGTCCCTGCCTTTTTTTAAAAAAGTTTGTCAGCATTTGATTTTTTTAAAAATACATTGCTAATATGATATAAATTCATGCTTTTCCTGTTCGTGTCTCACACATTTAGCAAGGCAGCCAGATAGATCATTTTTGATTCCTGGTTTCCAACGAGATAAATACAGACAAAAGATGCATGTTGTGACATTAATCAACTTGCTTTATGGATTACAGCCACGAAGTGACATGCCGACTGGCAATGATTGCACATATACCTTGGCTACAGACACAATACATTCCAGATAGAAAGAATAGTAATTGTATGATTATGCTGCAGCATTTGTAGATTTGTATACATGTAGCACAGAACTAACTCAAAACCTGTGAATGCAACGCTAATCAGCGGTATATCCTCATATTAAAAATATATACCTAATTTAGACCATACTTGAAGACCAGAAAATGTCCTTTCAGTTTCTGGATTTGACACTGGCAAAAGTTTCCAACAAATTACAAAGATCACGCCAATTTCTATTAGGTAGTGTGGTACATTATAAGTGATGGAACTGACAGGATTCAGTCAAAGATCATCAATTGCTACAGTTTAATAACATGCCAGCTTCCTTTATACAAACCACACAATTTTACACATCTCTATCATTGTATTTTTAAAATTGAGCATTGTAATAAGTATACCTACTTATATGTACACTGTTTCTGAGACATCTCTATTCTCAACATAATCATTACTATTGTTGCTTCGCCCTTCTGTGAGGTGTGCTGTCAAATCAGAAGGTAAAAAAAAAGGCTTTATTATACTAGCGCACGCTGAGCATTACATCTTTGCTTCAAATTATTCTCTGCACTTTGGCAAAGAAAACTATATTAACCGTCATCTCACAATGGTAAACGGAAAAAAATATGAACCCCACCAGGGTAGTTTATGCTAGGTTGCGGTTTCTATCTTAATGTTGAAATGATTTGGGGTTTTTTAATATAATTTGCCAACAACATTGAAATTAAACTCATTGAAATGTGATTGAGAAGTATAATCAATTCTTCTCATTTATGAAAAGGTCGCTTTCCTAGTGTACCCACAGAGATGTTTGATAATTTAATCAGTCCCGGATGGCAGTGCTCTAGGTACGGTCTATTTATTAATTCTGGACATTATTTGGCTTATAGCACTGACGCAGCTCTTAATATTTTCATATTGTGGTAATAGTGTCATATCCATGAGAAACGGGGCGTATTATTTTTTACTTTGCTGAGTACTAGATTTTTGGGTGTCAGGTGCACAGAACAGACATCTGAAATTTTAACCCACGCACCTCCCCACGCTGACAATATCACACGAGGAATGTCCTCGGTTTGAATTTATATCCCAATATCCTTTGGTAAATATAAAACACTGCCTCTTTCAATTTATCCAATAGCTTTGACAACGAAACAATACATTATGAATGAACGATCCCAGCATAGTCATTATTATGAGGGAAGGAATTAATGGTGCTAGTAAATATATCCATTCCTCATCCACTTTTCTTTAGGAGAGGGGACGGACGAAATCCGCGTTTTATGGAAGTCAGAAAGCCCTTTTGCAACATCCGCTCCCCCAGAAAAGATCAGCAGACCCCAAATAAAGTGAGTCTGGAATTGAACGGTATTGTTTCATTGGTTAATTTTCAACCATCTGAAGAATGAACGAAATGAACAATCGATCACAAATATGTTCTGACTGCAATGGATGCTTGGCAATGAATTGGATCGATAAATAGATTGGATGTTTTGGTTTCAGATCTCCAGAATTTGCGGAACGTTTATATACCTTTGCCATAATTAGAAGCATTTGACAGAGAAAAAAATGAATATGGAACAAAACTATCAACGGCGATACAACCTGGAGAAATTCGAGTGAAGAACTTGATTATTCTGACCAGTTAGCAACATGTACGCTTTCATCTTTCCTTTAACAACGCGGAAAAAAGGGGCGAGGGACTTGAGGCTGGCGCTTTGCTAAAATAGTTTGACTCTAATCTTATTGGGCATTGCACATTAAACAGTACTCAGATAAATCCCGTCAATGATGCAAAAACACATTTTAAATGCCCGCCTTTCCGAAATGTCCTTCAAGTTGGTAGTAAATGGTAACTTTTGTCCTTGGAGCATCTTTATTAAATGGGACTCTGCATTGATTATACATTAATTCAAAAATAAAATCAGTATGACTATTCGAAATGTATCGAGCTTGGTGGACCAGATGTGATTTTTTGAGGGGTGGGGGGTGTGGAGAACAAGGAGCGGGAAGACGGGTGGTGGGTGTCGACAAATCTTTGGACTGTGGTGCTTTAACCGGTTCTATGAAGCCTCCGACGCCAGCCGAACTAGGAACAGGGCTTTATGACATCTGGCAAGTTTCTTCAAAATAAAGGTTTTAACGCGATTTGAAAAATAAACACGCACGCCCGTTGGAAGAGCAATTAGAAAGCGTACAATATCAGGTTAATAAACTTCCTGGCGAGTTCATTTGACGTTTCCTTCCGCGTCTATGAGTTCGACTATAGCAAATAATGGGGAGAGGAGGGAGGGGGTTGAAAAGCTTTCTCCAAACAGATGTTGATAGAAGTCTCAACTCAATGATATTTGTAGATGAAAAAGACAGACATGTTGCACTGGCACCGTACCGGCCGCCCAAATCTGAGGAAAGGGTCTGGAGGGAAACTAATGATGAAAAAAAAAGTCTACTCCGTCTCAGTTGCCTTAATTAAATGCATGGAAAGAACCGAGAGGCTCACATCTGGTTTCAATATGGATCTCTTTGATGGCATCAAGTGTTCTTTTCCCATATCAGGCCGCTGCAAAGTAATGGGATGTCTATTGCAGCGTGGAGTCCAGACTCCTGCCATTTCCACACATGGGCTCCCCTCCACTCCCGTTGAGCCCTGTTTCAGAAGCCTCACGCAATCTTTGTAATGAGTGCAGACCATTGAAAAAAATGACTTCATCCCGATTCTCTCAGATATTTAACTCAAGTTTTAATAAAAATGACAAAAGAGATGAATTCCAACTGAATCTTTAAATTCATACATTGCTTTGCAATGCTTTTTAAAAGCACAGAGAAAGTGGTCAACCTAAAAATAAAACTGCCTTTCCCTGAAAGCTTCGGCGTTCTCCCCTCCCCCTTCTTATCCGTGTCTCTCTGGTCGCTGTTGCGTTCTGTACGTCCAGTTATAAAAGTGAAACAAAAGCAGAGAGAAAAAAAAACTCGCCGGGCTGCTTCCACACAGACAGGCTCCAGTAATGGCAGTGTATCGCCTGAACCCACAGCGCGCTGCGAATACCTAGAGACGCCGGCGGTTCGCACACGGCCAACATAACGGGCTCGGTTTTTAGATCTTCAAACAGTTCCGAAATGAAAGTTAGGGTCATCGGATTAGCCTTTTACTCGCCACTTCACGTTGATTTGGCGCTGCTCGTGTAGGTGAGTACACGGCCCTTGTAATATTTTATTTTGCCTGAAGCAAGGAACTACTTATAGCAGTAAGCGACCGGGAAAGCGGATTTTTTTTTTGTGGGGGGGGAGGGGAGAAGTGCACAGCGATTGGTATAAAACATGCAAATTAGTTATTTAACCGCAATGCAAAGCAAGTCTGTCTGACTTGACGGGATAAACAAGCTCGCTCTTTGATGTATTTTTCTGGCTGTCAGTTTCTTTTTTATATATTTTTCAGATGATAATTACGTCTTATTACGAAATACAAAGGGATCCCAGGGCAGATTACAAGAGAGCAAAGGTTTCATTTGCCCGCTCTAATCAAAGTGGTGGGAGTGCTGTGATGGAGAGGGGTCTGTAGAACGTCAGAGGCACAGAACACAGGGGCTTTGCCACGTAATTACAGGCGCGTATGAGCAGAATCTCGTCTCCCTGGGGTCGCCAATTTTAATTTATTCGGCGCAAAACAATCCCTGGACGGCACTCTGCTGGCTTTTGAAGTGCCAGAAAGGCCTTTTTTTTACTCAGCAAGGAGGAGAAGTACAGCTCACTTCAGAGTTCCTCCCGCCTCGAGTCTTCCAGCAAAAAAACTTTTCCCCCTCCTGTATGTGTGTCTCCTTTTGAAAACAGAGTAAGTTGAGAAAGCTGCATGTACATCTGCAAAACATCATTCTTTCTAAACTGATGTCACCTATGTGAGTCAAGGAGAAGGAAGGACAACTTTTCTTCAAGTTCCTCTGAAGTTGGCTATGTGCTGCTGTTACATGGGCGTCGGAACAGCTCTCTATAAGGGAAGTTTGCTCATTTTCTAACTTAAAAAAATACGTTTTGAGTTTCCCGGCGTCCGGTTCAAGTGCGTGGAGTTCTCTTTTCTGACAACATTGGCCTAAACTGGAGACGAAGGGCGTCGAGTCTCGGAAGGTTGTGAGAATTTGCACCTACATTTTTTGTTTTAAAATAAAAGATTTTTTTTAAACATCTAAGCCATGACCTCCAGTTATCCTCATGTAATGGACAGGCAAACGTCCTCTGTACCCAGTCGCTTGGAGAACACTATCACTGCCAACATGGACAATTTACAGTCTAAAAAGAATTTCACGGTGAGTCACCTGCTGGATCTGGAAGAAGTGGGGGAGATGAACCTCCAGCAAGCCGACGAGAGTGTGAGTGAGGCGGGAAGGAAACTGGTCGAGTCCCCGGCGGTGACCAGCGGCAGTGACACTCCACAACAAGAAAGTAAGTGTGAACAAAAAGAAAGAAATACAGTAGGGGACAAGGGGTAATTAACGGGATTATCACTGTAGCGCAAAGAGGGATCATCGCATTAACACGTGCGTGTAAATGTCATGGAACCGTTTGATATTACCGAACGTGGAGATACCGCTTGGCAGAGTCCCGAAGCGACTGTTGGGAGGCAGCTGGAGCTAAGAGTTTGGGGGGAAGACGTGTAGAACAATTTAAAAGTTGGCGATACAGAATCTCACCTTTATTAGCAAGAGAGCCCACATTTCGCTTCCCTTTAAGTATATTTTTGAAATTAAAAAAACTTCCCCAATGTAACATAGCTTCACGCAAAGTTCACATCTGAGAGATGTGGTGGAGAATGTTCACTCGCACCAAGATCGAGTACTGTTCGCCTAATGTATGGTGAGGTCTAATAAATAGTATTTCATAAGGAAATCAACAAGTGCCGATATGTTGAAAAATGTGAAGGAGACATACAAGACACATACAGTCGCCAGGGTCGGGAAGTCAAGTATTTTCAGACAATAATGTTACAGCACAATGTGAATACTGGAGAGGCTACAGAGCTAGACCATCACTTCAATGGAAACCTTTTCAAGGACATGTACGTATGGATAGTAACGTTAAACGCATTGCTTTGAAAAAATCAGGGAGCTAATTCACGGCTAATTGAGCGAGTGTAGGAGTGCATTATTCAGCAATGTGCTGTATCGCCTTCCATTAGCAGGAACACATTGCACTTGATAGTTCATTCTCTCAGAACATGTGTAGGGATTATAAGTGGACGATTGAATTTGACAAAACTGCTTTAAGTGTCCCCACAGACAACACACTGGTAATGACAGCTAATCTGATTAGTTTGATAAATTGATTTGTCATGCACCAGCGATAAAAGACGACATCTTTGTTTTCAATGAATCATGCCTAGCATGTAACGCTAAGGAAACATTTACTTCTAATTATCCACGGCAACACGCCGGCCAAAACCCAACCGTTTCCCTTGCACCAAACGTCTGATTTTTATCAATTTTGGAAGTAGAACAATTATTAACTGTAGTTTAACTTGAATTTCTAGCCTTTTCTTTAAGGTTAGTCCATTTAACCTGAATGATGAGTCTAAGATTGTGTGCATGGATACAAGAAATTATTTGAAATCTGCATCTTCCATAACATATACACGCAGGCTTTGGTATACGCTTGGGAAAACCATGTCAGTTGATACAAAATTTAACCTTGAACAGAATTTTATTTCAACGTGTTGATTTTCAATGTCTTTCTTTAGAAGAAACATTTCAATTAGGCCTTATTTTAGTGCTGGCACCAGTTTGCTAATAAAAGATAAGGGCAAGCGTGTAAATTTCTCAGTTCCTTTCATCCCGATGCTGTTAAGATAAAGATTGTTAGAAGTTTTCCGACTGTCCATGCATCAGAGTGAGTTTGATGCTATGCCTGATTGATGTGAGGTGTTCAGAGCGTGCCTTGCTCTCTTTCTTTTCCTCCAGAGACCTCTACTGACCATTAGATACGGCTTAAGGAGCCAGTTCAGCCTAAATTCATTGGCCCCCACCCCCTTTACATCTCTCTGACAGCACAGCAGATGTGGATCGGCGCCGGCAATGTGCCCCTGACCGGAGATCTGCCTTGATCCTCTGGTCTGAGAATCTGCCCCGAGCAACAGAACTAGCTTAGCGTTCTGGAGAAGGCCCCGGGAAATGTCTACAAACAGTTTATAGTTTATAGTTCTCCACTACATTTTAACTACCTAATTATGAAACATTTTGATGGTTAAGGGCATTTTGTATCAGTAATAAGTTTCATAGGACCGGTTATTAACCTAGGAGGTTATTGCATGAGAGGAAGGCAGTCTGGACTACCAAGTTAAAATCTGTTTTCAGCTGAAGGCCCGATGTTCCCAATAAGAATTTCTAGGTTAGAGGCCTAGATTCATCCACTGTCCAGCAATTTAAAACAACGGATTTCACACAATTAACCACCAACTTTAAACCAACCCCTCAGAAGGCAATTTGAGGAAATGATGCAGGATAGTTGATCTTCGATTTAACCTCACTTTGTCCCACTAGCCGATGTCACTCCCGAGAGAACACAAGCCAGGGAGTTTTTCGTTCTTTTTCTCATATACCTAATGATTCAATTTACACTTTCACATACTTGATCACTTACGGCATCAAAGGCCGATAGTGGGAGATTGATTCGTCCGCAAATGCAGAATGAAATCTGAATAGAATCGAAACGACGTGACATCAGTCTCAAGACCATCAGAATCATCGATTGCTTTGCATTCTTCTATTGGCGAAGAGGGATGGCCTTTTATTTGTACAATATGTAGTGAACAATCCTAGCGTGTAAGTTGCTCAAAGTTGATCTTTGTTGAGGAGAACTGACAGTACATAAATGATGCAGAAGGCGCAGACATGTTTGAGTGACATTCCGACCAGCAGCAGCACTTTTCCAAAACCTTTCTCCTGGGCTGATTTTGCTTCCTCTGCGAGGAAGCAAACATTCCGATTTGTGTCTGTAAGAGGCAGAGCGTTTGTAATTTGTTTATATCAAGAAAATATGTTATTTATTAACCTGACTTACAACCTTAATTATCAGTTCCAGCTGTAAATAATTATTTCATATGTTAGACAAAAAGGATCATTTTGGTATAGGTTGGTAGGTCTCCAGTGGATTTATACCGAGATTGTGAATGGCTGGAGGCTGGTCTGAACCACGTTCGTGCTGAATCACTCCCGACACTGGACTGCTGCAATGTAGCCGCCAAGGAGATCACAACTTACACATTAGCATGAAGAAAACGAGGAGGTTTTGTGCACAAGATTTAAAAAAAGTTCAACATAATGTAACAACATTGTAAAACAGATTCTAAGCTGGGAGGAGGCGGATAACACACTGTCCATCGCAGATTTACACGGCCTAAATACACCGCGCACCCAACCCGACAGGTCTTCAGACAATGTTACCCAATAGTCAATTTCTTCAAATAATATCTAGTATACGCCCATCGTGCAAGCTAACTAAACTCTTAAACAACACTCACCACATTGACTGTTAGAATAAGGGGTTACCCTTAAAGGGTTACCATGTCAAACATTCACCATGTATGGGTGGCAGTTGGAACACAGATCTGTTATGACATCTCGTTGATCCATGCATTATGGAACTTGCATCCATCGTTAAACGACACTGCGTATTCCTTATGTTGGCAGGCCATTGGCAAATCATCCCTATTCTGGAATCGCTTGGCGAATTTGTGGCGAATCGTAATTTCCAGTGAGGGGTAGCCATTTCATTTCAGCTTAGTGGTCGAGCAAGAAACCATTTAATGGGCAAAAAAAAATTAGCCAAATATTTCTCTAATCCCCATGCAAGTTTCCTGTGCTAGGAAGTTCCCTGTCGTGGCTTCAGTTCCAGTTATAGCTCAGGGAACCGGTAAAACTTCGGACAATATTGATGCTCAGTACGGTTTAATCTTCGCATCAATCAAAGCTAAGGCACTGCTTTGGAATTGGGAATTACAGATAAAACAAATGGAGTATTCTCTTAATGAAATGATGTAGCCCCAGGCATTCAGGAAAGTAATAAGGTTGGGAAAACATAAGAGAATGGAGGCTCTATTTTATGACCCAGTTGTGATTTATAAACGAATGCTGTTCCAAAAGGGCTCAGTAAGTAACAGGAAAGAGTCATCTGATAATGATTCCCTCTCATATCTCAAGAATGCTAAAAACTCATAGGATACCTAAACAAGTGTGCTTCGTTTCATAAATAAATGCTAGGAGAGCAGTGCCAGTTTGTTTTATCTCGGCATTTGTCCTTCATTGAAAGTGAGCAGCTTTTCAGACAAGTCATATCTCAGCTCTTAAGTACGCAAATCGAAATTATATTTTTCTGTGGGACAAGGGAACCTGAATTGTTATCTCCACAGCCCTCTCTCCAATCTGTTTTAAAAGTTAGAATGAAGGACAGTCTCTAATCTTTGATTAGCGCAGTGGTGGCGATTGACTTCAACTGGGGCACGGTTGCCCGGATAACATAGAACAATACAGCACAGAACAGGCCCTTCGGCCCTCGATGTTGCGTCGACCTGTGTACTATTCTCATCTCGTCCCCCTACACTATCCCAAAATCATCCGTGTGCTTATCAACTGCGAAACTGAGTCTCGAAAATCCAGTTGCGGTGGTACACAAATGGAAAGTCTTTTAAGGTCCCCTGTACTTCGAGTAAAACTTTTGTCTCTTTTAATTTTCCATGTGCTAACTGATTAAACGGTGCATGTAATTGTTTTTATGGAGTGTAGGTGATAAAATAAACACAGAGCAGAAGAAGAAACGGAAGCAGAGGAGGAACAGGACCACCTTCAACAGCAGCCAACTGCAGGCTCTGGAGAGAGTCTTCGAGAGGACGCACTATCCGGATGCTTTCGTTCGCGAAGATCTGGCCAGAAGGGTCAATCTCACCGAGGCTAGGGTCCAGGTAGTTTTATTTTATTCCGAATAATGGCTCTCGCCATTTGATATAATTCATTGGAACATGGGTAATGGGGTAAAGAGTTGTTTTCACAGTCTTTCACTGCTAACAAACCATTCAAAAATATTGCGTCGTTGTAGCGCCTATTGCTCCAAGTGTTTTGCGCTTGTAGCTAAGCGCCAAGCAACTTTGTCCAACTCTCGGCTTTCAGTCAAATAAATCAAGAAACTCGAAATGTTATTTTAAGACCTAACTCAGGTACTCGCTGCTTTATTATTTACCTTCAATATTATAGAAATTTGTAATTCATTTCTCTGAACACAAATATCTTTGCAAACCCCTCTACACATAATTTGTTTATAATTTTAATTTAAAGCCTACAAGGACCAATAAAGATTGGTATTCATAATTTCCTTGACAAAGTTAATCTCGCATTCTCTACTCATAATGAGAACAATTCCAATGTTACATGCTATTGCCGCTTTTTGAAATCGTATGTTACTAATAAGTAGTGGTAGATCTCGGTCGAGCTGTTAATTGAAAAATATTATCTTCTGGAGAGTGGGTTCAGCATCAGAGTGATTGGAACTAGATATCCAGTTATCTCAATTGTTCGGGTATTGACTGGAGCCCGAAAGATGACAGAAATGTTTCGAGGAAACATGAAAAAAGCAAAAAGTCTTAATTGTAGGAATAAAAGTTATGTATGCTTCCTTTCGCCTATATACTGCGTTATCTTATTTCAGGACAGATCACCCCCTGCTGTCTGAACCTGGTTGCACAATGTTGACCAGCATTTTTCCGACTGAGATAATTGTGCCTGTGGGTACGAGTTCATTAAACCTGGTAATTGACGCATATTTTCTGCTTTAGTGTTCGATTTAAAACCGTGATGGCTTCAAGCGGAACCCAAGACCAAAGAAAAGTGCCGGCCAACTCAAATATAAATTGTAAAAGTTGTGGCGACTTCATCATAAAGGCCACGTTTCAGACCCATTAAATCGGACACTGCAAATGTCCGATTCATGTGCTTTTTTCCATCGATTGGCCAATTTACTTTTTCACAGGATTATTAATGCGAACCTTTTTTATTTACTTCATGTTTCCCTTCGTGTAGTCGAAGTAGCACACCATGGTGTCACGCAATAACGCTGTGACAGTTTCCCAAAAGCTGTAGCCCAGGGTGGGTGGAGAAGCTACTCAGTCACCCCGAATCCTCATGAAACAGAAGTCGCCAACTTTACGCCACATCGCAATTTATTATACACATGAGCAGCAGAAAGTGAACTCCAAACTGTTAAATATCGAGCTATGCGGATATCATTGAAACTTGAAACATTTTCACCAATTTTCCTTACATTTCACCAAAATATACTACCCATATATGGAATATGTATGGCGTATGAACAGAAAATGCAACATACTAGAGTCGAATGTATGCAGTACACAGACAGTACATGTAACACAAGCACATCACATAGGAACATGCAAAGTAAGTAGGAGCGAGTAACTATTTGTTTAGGGTCAGCGAGAAGACAATTAAATATGAAAGTTTCTAGCTGCACTGGAGGTGCTTCTCCACTAATTAATTGTGTTGATGTAAGAAAACTATGAGGGGAGAGTCATCCCTGGAACAATGGGAACCTTCAAATTGAGAGCTAGCCTCCAAGCCACATGGGAAAAGATTCTACGTGAATCAAAACAACAAAGCAAGAAACACTCTACCCATTGCCTATGGTCCAATTCCACCGCTATAGTTAACTATATTATGTTCTTTGGAAGGCCACACCAAGTTCCACAGTATGACTGACAAGTATTTAGACAGAATTTATTTTGCAAAAAGGCAATCAGCAGGTTTTTGGCACAAGTGATTGTTGCCATATCAAATAGGTGGGAGGAATCCAAAGAACATCTTTTGGTAGAAAACAGTAACAAAACACTAGGGATACTGGGAATTTGAAAGAGAAGCAGAAAACTTTGGATGTGCTTAGCAGATCAACCAACATCTGAAGAATACGAAAAATTGGCATTTCAGGTCTGTGACCTTTCATCAGAATCTTTAGTAGAATGTTATCTGACCCCAGGCTATCTCTGTATCTTCAGACAAACTGGAAAACTATAATAAATACCGTTTCATCTACTTGTACTGTACACTATCATTTCCATTGTACAGGAAGCACTTCAACACATTTCCATGGCACCAGAAAATTTTGTGACACATGACATTATTTGTTCATGATATTGAGTTTAGTCTGGCAAAGCCATTAAGACCTTAATGGGGACTAAACTTTATATTGTAATTTCAAAATGCCAGAACCTTCCAATTCTGTGCCCCATTGCAGTTGACAATGTACTGATTTGACTTATTGTATATTGACAGGAATCAGAAAATTATGAAAAATTGAAAATAAACTATCATTTATATGCACAGTTAACTCTCCACATAAAGTCATAGAGATGTACAGCATGGAAACAGACCCTTCAGTCCAACCCGTCCATGCCGACCAGATATCCCAACCCAATTTAGTCCCACCTGCCAGCACCCGGCCCATATTCTTCCAAACTCTTCCTATTCATATACCCATCCAAATGCCATTTAAATGTTGCAATTGTACCAGCCTCCACCACATCCTCTGGCAGCTCATTCCATACACGTACCCCCTCTGCGTGAAAAAGTTGCCCCTTAGGTCTCTTTTATATCTTTCTCCTCTCACCCTAAACCTATGCCCTCTAGTTCTGGACTCCTCGACCCCAGGGAAAAGACTTTGTCTATTTATCCTATCCATGCCCCATATAATTTTGTAAACCTCTATAAGGTCACACCTCAGCCTCCGACGCTCCAGGGAAAACAGCACCAGCCTGTTCAGCCTCTCCCTGTAGCTCAGATCCTCCAACCCTGGCAACATCCTTGTAAATCTTTTCTGAACCTTTTCAAGTTTCACAACATCTTTCCGATAGGAAGGAGACCAGAACTGCATGCAATATTCCAACAGTGGCCTAACCAATGTCCTGTACAGCCGCAACATGACCTCCCAACTCCTGTACTCAATACTCTGACCAATAAAAGAAAGCATACCAAACGCCATCTTCACTATCCTATCTACCTGCGATTCCACGTTCAAGGAGCTATGAACCTGCAGTTTATTTTTTTTTAAATTGGAAAGAAAACTACTCATCAAGCCCAGAATGTGTCATAATGGCTTTGCATATTGAAGAAATTGGATTATATCAGTTTATTTATTGAGCTTTGTTATCAGGTGGTTCACAGAAGAACATAGAGATTACTGTATATTACACTACCACAAAATACAAGTTATTAGGTGACAACTTTTCACTCAGTTATCCAATCAAATATGTCGCACAGATCCAGGAGGGCCCATGATTAGAATCACAATTTGTACAAAAAATGCCACAAAATTTATTATTTTAAAGTCCAAGAATATCATTGTTCAAGTATTAATACGTGGCCTTTCAGTCTTATCACAGACATGACATCCATCTTGCCACATGACTCTCTCCCTAGTTGTGAAAGGAATGCTTATAAAGTTCCTTTTCTGAGTGGGTAATACATTACTACCATGTAACAAATCATTAGTGAAAGTGATCAATAAAGGAACTGGTTTAACCGTGCACTACCGAGAAAGTCTTGTAGATTGTATGTCTTCCAAATGAACATTTTCTTCCAAATGAACTTTAGTAGATGTTGAACCTCAGTTTAACATCTGTGATTAACTTTGAATCTGTTTATTTGTGGAACCTAATTCAGTCGAATCTACACATGTGTAAATTACTAAACCAAGGAAGGAAGACTGTCCATAATTTTACAGCTTAATCAATAAAAGTCCAGATTATTTTCATTTCTATTAAATCTAAGAATTCAAAGTGTAGGTTCTTGCTATTTTGGTGGGATCATGACAACATTGATAGAAGTTGTGGTTGGTCATATTGCAATACTTCTGTATTTCAACTTGGACGTTCACTTTAACATTGAATCCACCACTACAAATCAAAATCTAATCCAAAAGGATCAGTTTTGAAGTTGTTAATAAGTGGAAATTTCATGTCACATAATGGGACTTCTTTGGAGATTCTGTCAGTGGTATAATTTCTCCTGATGACAGTCCTAATTTGAACATTAGTCCACTACAAATATTTTGTTTTAACTTGGTATTTAACACAATATTTCAACAATATAGAGTGCAGTGGCAAAATAAGGACTTTGTTCAAACTCCACCTCCTACTTTGGAGGTAATCATAACATGTTGAAAAACTTGATTAAAAATAATTATAACCAAATGAGTCTTGTGCTTTGGATGTTGCTACATAGCATCCTAATTATATTAGGAAGAAGCTAATAAGTTTAGAGGGAAGATTAAATGTTCTGTATTTATTATTCATTCTCACTTCTCTCTCAGGTTTGGTTTCAGAACAGAAGAGCAAAATTCCGACGGAATGAAAGAGCCCTGTTGGCCAGTAAAAATGCCTCTATCCTCAAATCATACAGCGGGGAGGCGGTGGAGCAGCCCATGGCTCCGCGCCCAGCACCCAGAGCCCAGGATTACCTGTCCTGGGGAACGACATCTCCATATGGGTAATCTCTTATTGGTAATACAAATGTCATCTTTAACTGCAGTGAAGGCAAATTTGCCACAACATAGATACAACAATTTCCTCCTCATTGTATTCTCCAAGGCGCAAAGTTAACTATTCTAACATAATTTCATAGATAATGTTATCTACAATCTCATACAATGCTACAGGGGACTGTGCAAATCTGGATTTAAACTCAAGAAGCCCAAATTAACTGGCTCGGAGGGAAGTACAAAAGCCATAATGACAATAAATTCACCTCTACTTGTCCTGACCTATCCCTTTGGTTAATCCTTGATACAAATGTAATCTTTAAAATAGTGATAGATGCAGAATAATGGATATGTGAGAGAAGTATCATTAAATTTCACATTTACCGACATTATAACAGTGACGGTGTTCCAATAGCACAGTGGTAGTGAGCCTTTTTGGTACATCAGTAAATCTGAGAGGTGTTGTATAAATGCAAATTGTCTTGTTACAGTGGAAAAACAGGGGCATGAATAATTGGACAAAATGTAATTGAGATCTGGCTGATACAAGTTGAGCAAAATATTATTGGTTTAATTAGCATAATTAGAATTCCAAAGTAAGATAATAACCTTGACCTCCTGCCTGGTGATGGTTACCTAATAAATTGTACGGGTTCTTAGAACAATTGCAGTGATTTCGATGACTTTGGTGTGATTTGGCAGTGTCATCTAAATACAGGTTGAGAAGCAATCCTGCGCATTTAGGTTTTCACCTGTTCACACTATTGAGAAGATTTAGCAAGAAACTCCAGCATGTGAAATCCACAGCATCCCCAAATAGGTTCAAACCCAATACAACTACTTCCCCAAGAACATGAAGTCCTATTGCCATGTGCAAGTATTGAGGCCTCAATACTGGAGTGTTTGAACAAATCTAAAATAACAAAGAACTGTACCTGTGTCATTTTCTTTTTATCTAGCTGGACTTGTCCGTAGGCAACCAGATAGTTAAAGTAATTTATTCATTTCAGATGGATAGTATTTGTAGTGGACAGTTGGAGTGTCAGTAGCTATACCTATTGGCAGCAAAACATCAATGAAAAATGACAATCTATAATGGTAGGATAATAAAGCACAATCATAGCTTTAGAGTTTTGAAAAAGAGAAAATAAAGTGGGCTCTTTGTAGTAACCAGAAGATGAAATCGGCATGGGTTGAGTTTCCACATGGGCATGGCACTAGTGAGCACCCACAGGCGATATCCAGACGCTAAATCATTAGTCAACAGATTGAAAGGATCATGTATCGTCAGTACATGATCGGTCTCAATACTTAGAGTCATAGAGTTGTAGAGATGTACAGCTCTGTGCTCTTTGTGGGCTAGAGTGTGTGTGAAGCACAGGAGGGATTATCTTATTGAGGTAGACAAAATTATGAGGGGTGTAGACAGAATATATTGTGAGAATTATTTCCCCGTGGTAGACGTGTCTAAGATCAGAGGGCATAAGTATAATGTGCTCCCTGAGAGGGTGGTAGAGGCAGGTAGAGGCTGGCCTCCTCTCTCTTTGTGTGCCCTTAAGGCAAGATTGAAATTTTTTTAAATTTATGCATGGGATGTGGGTATCGATAGCCAAGCCAACATTTATTGCCTATCCCTAACTAGCCTTGAACTGAGTGGCTTGCTCGGCCATTTCAAAGGTCAGTTAACAGCCAACTACATTGCTATTGTCTGGAGTTACATGTGGGCCAGACCAGGGAAGGATGGCAGATATCCTTCACTAAAGGACATTTATGAAACAGATGATTTTTTGTGACAATTGTTACATGGTCCCCATCAGACTTTTAATTCTTTATTTTTTATTGAATTTACATTACCCTTTCTGCCCTAATGGGATGCAAAGCCATGTCCCCAGAACATTCGCCTGGATCTCTGGATTATTAGTCCAGTAACATGACCACTATATCACCACCCACTCTTGGCTCACTTGGCTGGATGTTTGGATTGTGATGAAAGTGATACCAACAGCAGAGATTCAATTCCTACATAGGCTGAAATTACCATGAAGCACTCCCCTTCTCAACGTCTCCCCATGCCTGAGGCATTAAATTGACACCCAGGCGTCTCTATCGAATGGGAGAGCAGCTCTACGGTGACTCTACCTTTACCGTATAAAATTATAGAATTTACTGGAATATTACTTTCAAATTACAGCCATTAACTCATCTCCAATATTGACAATTTAATAAATTATTTCCACTGTGTTTTCTGCTTTTATAATGCACCATCTGTATAGCTGAAGATAAGTGGAGCACTGAAATATTCTGTAGGGGACACTGACTATTTATAAGGCAAATGTATTTTGAATTCACACTCATGGTTAGTTCCAATATGAGGATTTGGCTTTCGTGAAATTCAGTCGATCCTAAAAACAACTTTATTTAAGAATAAATGTTTAGGATACCATAAATGTTCACCCAAAGTCATACTTAAATCAAAAACAAATCACCCTTAAATTTTTTGTGTATCAGCTGTGCCTTAGTTGGTAGATTTGTCTTTGAGTTACAAGATTCTGAATTTAATACTGACTTCAGACAAAATTAAGGCTGATACTCTGGTGTGGTATTGTGGGAGGCATCATCTTTTGGATAAGAGTCTACTCAAGTAGACATAAAAGATCCAAAGGCACTATTTCAGAGAAGAGCAGGGAATCATCCCAGGTGCCCTGGCCAATATTTATCCCTCGATCAACACCTCTAATCATTATCTTATAGCTGTTTATGGGAGTTTGCTGTGCGCAAATTGGCTATTGTGTTTCTACCAACACTGGCTGCACAAAGATTTGAAATGTCTGGGACTTGTGAAAAGTACCATTTAAATACAAGTTGTACATTTTATTTTATGTTAAACCATGTTATCTGAGCTTTTGCAACACTTTCTGAGGTAAAAATTGAATAGCATTCCAAATCTCAGAACAGTTTCCCTTGCTTTTCCATAGTTCCAGCTTATTACTATAGCCCTCATACTATGTTAAATTAGTGTAAATAAACTGGGACAGTTTGTGGATGCATTACTTTTCTACTTTTATTATTTAAAACATCCAAGAGACTGCATTTAAAACAATCATTACTGGCTATTAATTACACATCCCAATTCCTAGAGGTCTTTTCAGTTGTAATTAGATTCTGTAATTAGGTGGTTAACTTTTTGATGGTTCATCTCATGTTGGCCAAGGACCAGCTGCTACTTGTTAAAATAGTTTGCCCTTTGCTAATTAGTGGATTCAGTAAAGAGATCCTTCCCAACCGTGTTCCTCATAGCAGTCATAGTTCCATATAAATAGAAGGCAATAGAAGTATTGTTATGGAATATTGCAATTTAGAACTGGATCAGATTCATTGTTTAAATTATATCTAATCTTTTTAATATCTTGCTTTAGTTATAGTAAATATATTTCAATTTTATTTAAACTTCATGTCCTTTACCCTTTTGTCAGTATTCATAATTTAAAGTTAATGAAGATTTAGAATAAATATTGTTTTTCAAAGGGGATTGTCACTTAATTCTAAAAATTTCCATATTTAAATAAAATGTCTCACTCTCCTGTTCTTTGCTATGGTTTATGCTTTAAAGTAATCAGTAAAGGACAGCAAGGAGACAGACATTTTGTTTAGAGATATCGAATACAACATCATGAAACTACAAGAAAGTGACCACATCATTTCAGAGGCCTTGATACAGTCACAATACTTCTTACACTTATTTTCCTGAATTGAGATACCAAGATATCACGAGAAGAGCTCTATGCAAAACATTTTGCATCTGACAGCCATTAGGAAGCTCAAGGGTCAAATTGCCAGATCTTCCTTATAGTATTTCTATCTATGATAATTTAGAGCTGCAGTTTGATAGGGACATTCACTATTAAATATGTATTATTTCTAGGCTATGGTATAATGTGAAATACAGTAGAGCAAGCTTTATTTCAATATTTTACTAAATTTGAATATTTTACACAGAATAAGAAAGTCTACTGAACAAGCAACGGAGTTGAAATGTGCAAGAGAAAGGTAGTTTAACCCAGGTTGAAAAGTGATATTTTTGTGATCGAATATATAGGTTATGAAATTTATCAAAGCAAACAAAATAATGTACTATCTTCAAAATTTAATTAGCAAAGCTGCTGACCATTATATAATATTTAGTACACTTAAAAAACAGAATCTTGCAATACACACATTAAATATTTTCTCCCACTTTACATGTGAATTAGAACAGAAATCATCCCTGACTGAAAGCCATATTTCTCTTCATATCCCAGACAGTACTTCAGTAAATGATGATCCATTGTGGATAGATATTACATAGATCACTACCAATTTGTCTAGCCAAGCTATAAAGCAGAAAATTGTCCTTTTTAAGTGTACTACATTAATCATGCATCTACGAATACAATTTGCTTAGTATGATTAAGCATTCTCAAAATTGTTTGGTTCTAATATCTGTCACATTTTGTGAAAACCAATGATTCTAATTACCAAACTCAGTCAGAAATATTTTTATGAATTGGGAGGTCATTGCTGTGAACAGCATTGCCAAAGAAACATTCCTACTTAATGGTTAATTAATTAATTTTCTTTGATTGAGATATAAAGTGTCTTTTTATTTTTTCCCTTTCTCTACTTGAATTTTTCAGTGATGTGTCATATCTGTGTGAGTCAAGGCAGTCAACATCTTCTACACCTCTGATACTATAGCTTTGAAACTACATAGTAACCGAGTGATGGAAAAACATGCTTTGTGGGTAAAATCACAATGATAATTAATCTGACAAAATTAATTTTAAATAATTATTCATCAGTCATTTATATGTAAACAGTTTACATTCCAGTCCATTAATACTTAATATATAAACTTCCAGACCAGACCAAAGCCCCACATCCCTAATCCTGAACATATGCTATCTGTCCTGGGAATGGGATTTCATTGTGTATAATCATTGTTCATATGTCATTACTGATCTTTTTATATAGACTTATGCAATTCATACAATCCTTGTATATATATCTTGTTTGTTCTCAGTTTTCATCTAATTTACAAACACCTAGAAATTGACTTGTGAAAATGCTTGCCTCCTTCAGTTTTCTTTTCTTACAATCAATATGCTTCAAAGTTCAGCATTTTCTAACCTGTACTTCTAGATTTATTCTGTTTTCTCTTCTGTTCATTTCAAATTTGGTGGTGTTTTGGAATATGAGCTTTTTGGTGATTTAACCTAATTAATGCAACTTTCTAATAATCCATCTCCCAATCAATGGGAAGCAATCATTGTTTCAGATCCAATTTCAAATATTATCTAACAATTTGTCTGCAAGAGATTATTTATATGCCCAGCCTATCCATGGCTATTTTCCACATTAGTATTATTCACTAATCAGCCTGGCCACCACCTCTACTAGTGAGACTTATTTTACAGTTCACATTTCTGTCAACAATTTCTACCAATGATAATTTTGCCATTAGTGTCATGAGTATGAACTGGGAGAGAGAGAATAAATTTTGTGTCCATAGTGAGAAAATCAAGGATTTTCTTTTATTTTGGCTTCAGTGAATTGTGAAGTTTCCTGACTCTGCTGTAATGCCAGAGTAAATCTGTTTGCTTTCCTAAGGTTAGACTCAATAAAATGGATATTTTTCATGGTTCACCTTAGCTAATCCATTGTTGTTCCCTATGTGAGACATAGGTGACAGTAGATAGTACCTATTGCATTTCCAACGCCCCTCCCCCAAGTCCCTCTTCCCTACCTTTTATCTTAGCCTGCTGGGCACACTTTCCTCATTCCTGAAGAAGGGCTTATGCCCGAAACGTCGATTCTCCTGCTCCTTGGATGCTGCCTGACCTGCTGCACTTTTCCAGCAACACATTTTCAGCTCTGATCTCCAGCATCTGCAGTCCTCACTTACTCCTCGACAGTAGATAGTAGTCATTCTATTCCACTAAGTGTACCATAAAAGCGAATGGGTTTGTATTTTTATTTATTCATTCCACTCCATCTACTCTGCAGCTAACTTTCTCCATTTTTTTCTGTACTTTGTTTTATGATTTCTTTTCTCACATGGGCCCTATGAACCATGATCCCTGACAAACAAGAACACTGGAGAACTACTTCCACACCATGTTTCACCAGTCAGCTGCTGAATGAATGAAACAGTAGATTACAGTTTCTCTCCTTTTGAACAAAACACTGTCCCCCAATCTAACCCCTATCCATATGGTGTGAATATATAGCTACCATGAGAAAAATTGTAAACTCAAATTTTTATGCCAAAGTTCTGAGAAAACATCATGTCTGAATTGATATATTTTATGTTATCCTTGTTTGTTTTCCTTTTCTTTTCTAATTATTACATTATACTTTCCTTAAACACTTCCATCAACTTGTGCTACCTCCAATATTTCACCCAAATAATTGTTAATCATAGGTGAACCAACATAGTTAATGTTGGGCATAAAATCTAATTGTAAAAATCATCACAGCCAAGTTCGATTTTGTCTTTGTTTGATTCTCAAACATACATAATTTGCAGCAATAATTAGTAAATACCTACCACAACAACAGCAACTGACATTTAGGTAGTGATAGTGATTAGTGTGTGGAACATTCGCAAATTTCTCCCTCAGAAGCCTGGAGATGCTGAGGCCACAGGTTTCATTGCCACTGATGTCTCACTGTTAATTGTATGAGCACAGTCCAGGGATGGATTGTGACTTTCTCATTTTTATTGCTTGGTGTTACAAAACAGAATTTGTTTTTACCCACCAGTTCATTAGCACAGTCCTAAAAATGGAAATGTTCCTGTATAAATGATCTCTTAGTGCAGGATGCATTTTATTCATGCACAACACTCGATATACAACTTGATTTCAGTACACTTATTAATATATATATATAATTTTTTTTATAAGGACTGTGTGATATATGAAATAGCATGCAAAGTAATAATCTATTACTATTGCTCACTATTATTTTCACTTCCATTGTCATCGCCATTGGGAACATTGATTTGTTCTCAGGCAATTCAATGTCAATAAGCTTTGTCCTGCCTGCATGCTTATCAGTAATTCTCACATGCAGGTTTTATATTTCTTCTGTTTCTAGTCAGAGTGTTTCTTAAATGCATTGGTGGCAGGGTTATCCCAGC
Organism: Chiloscyllium plagiosum; assembly: GCF_037043375.1. Taxonomy (NCBI): domain Eukaryota; kingdom Metazoa; phylum Chordata; class Chondrichthyes; order Orectolobiformes; family Hemiscylliidae; genus Chiloscyllium; species Chiloscyllium plagiosum. The sequence continues at coordinate 64,940,814 of NW_028270147.1, read as the reverse complement.
ATCCGTGGCATAGTGCAAGTTATCTAGTAAAACTGCAGACTTTATAGATTTTAAATCTTTACAAATTTAATTAAGCTACATAACGTGTGGGCTAATGATTTATGTTGATAATTAAAACACATGCACACAACACATACAACATGCATGCATACACAAGCACTTTGTTTTAATGTTGACTTTATGCAACACAATCTGAAATGTATTTATTCACTTGAAATTTACTTTATTCATTTGGAATGATTGCTATGTCAATAATCTGATGTCAATAGAACCTTATCAATAATCAATACATCAAGGGTAATTTCCACATTTTCTGTGCACAACCTTTCTAAACAGACTCTATACACTTGAGGATCAACCTTACCCTACTGCTAGTCTCTTTGGCCGTACATCCTATTGGACTCCATAAGTCCCATCCACAATTCCTCTGTACACAATGGGTATGTATCAATCACATTAATATACAATGTACCCATATGCCTAGATATAAATAGCACTGATCAGTAACACTCAAGCAATGTACATCACTTATTATATAAGAGCTGTAGCTCAGATTTGTCATGGAGCATTTGTTAGCAGGGACTAAAACATATGCTACAATTCTGTTTGCCCTTGAGTTTGCTTTTTTCTCTCTCTTTCCCACTCATACACATATGTTTAATTATACACAAAATGAATCTTTATTTTTCTCGTATGTGGATTTTTGTTTTTGCTTCTCACAGCTATCTCTAAGAAAATAAAACAAAAGTATTTACTCAACTTTAAGGGACGTAACTATTGAGAACAAAAATATGGTACTACAAGAAAAGGCATAAGGAATATCATTGCCAGATGGGTGATATATATCATACTCCATTGTTGACGACAGGATATTTTAATTGTAACAGCTAAAGTAGGCTCTTAACTGGAAAAAATTGAATTTTTGAATTTAAAATGTTTTGTAAGGTCTGTTTTCCTTCATGACATTCAACTGAAATTTATTCATGATATTTTTACTATCTGATCGCCATCATCAGCGTACAATTTACAGCACCTTTAATGTAATAAAATGTCCCAAGTTGCTCAGCAGGTACTTTAAAGAACAAAATATGATATCAAACCACATAAGTGGATTTAAGGTCAGATGACCAAAAGTTCAGGAGAAAGTGAGGATTGCAGATGCTGGAGATCAGAGCTGAAAATTGTGTTGCTCAGTCAAATAGATAGGTTTTAAGGTATATCTTAAAGGAAAAAAGTGAGCTAGAGGGCAGATACATGAACAGAAGGAATTCTAGAGCTTAGATTCTACCCAAAGAGGGCAGTTGCTGGTTAAATTGAATTGAATTAATTTTTGTGGTTAAATTTTGGGGCGCTCAGCAGAAGAGAGATATCTTATTGGACAGTACAAGACTACAGAGATTGGGAGGGGTGAGAAATCAATTTTAAAATCAGAGTATTGTTTGACTGGTACTAAGTGAACACACTTGATGAACAAGGCTGGATGCAGACTAAAAAATAGTTAACAGAATTTTGGATGACCTCAAGTTTATGGAGACCAGAATATGGAAGACTGGTCAGAAGCCCATTGCAATAATCAAGTCTAGATGTAATGGAGGGATGAATGGGGGCTTGAACCCCAAATGCGCTGAGACAGAGATGAAGCTGGTGATGTTGTGATGGTGAAATAGCCTGTCCTAGTAATGGAGTGAATTTGTGGTCAGGAACTCACTGTGGGGTCAAATATCATATGAAACATTTTAAGATCCTCTGAACATTCAAATGTCTGAGAGTCATTCAGAACAGTGTTAGTCAACCTAATGACCTGTCCATGAATATTTTATTTGTGTAGCTTATGAATTGTGTTAAGGATCATAGATGCATATTGATTCAAATTTAAGGTAAAGTTTTAAGTAAGAAAAGGGGAAAGAATAAGGACAAAAATATGAATGCTATTTCTGGGAAAGTAGTAAATTACTAGCATCTTGTGTAATTCATAAATAATGTAAATATTGAACTGTGCTGTGAGGTAGGAGCTATGCATGTCAATTGATATATCAGGTCTCTAATTTGTATTGGTTGGTTGTGTTGAAATATGCCCTCTTCAATGTTAAAAATATGACAGTTTCAACATTGATACATCAGTTCTTCCCCATTTCTTCAATACAAACTGTAATATCATTGACTAGTCATTTGTTGATGATTTAAATTTTGGTTTGTAGGTGGCCTCTCCCTACAGGCACAAACAGTTGGTAATGAGAAAGAGATGTCCCCTCATGCAAGCAATTGTTTATGCCTTGGGTTATGTCTCACTCAGGCAGAGCTATCTATATATGGTAGTGGCTTCAATTTGCATGACTTGTACTTCATATAGGCTCAACTGCAATCAATGGGAAGCTATATTTTAAACAGTAACAATAACATTTAAAATATGAATGTAGTCTACTATAATTTTAATGTTATTTACATGCTGACAGGTCAGTCAGCTCTTCACTAAGTTAAATATTTCTTTAGTAGCCTCTGAATGGTGAACGTTAAACTATATTATAATGCAATTTGAGCAGATATGTCTAAGGCCGGAAGCGAAGAGACGAAAATATAACTAAATAATGCAAGCTCACATTAATCTAAAGAAAATGCCTGTAACAATGTAAAATTTTCTGCGGGTTCTTGGCATTAAAAAACGAATAATTAAAGTAAAAGTTAATGCCGTGAACTGCATAATTTCACTGTTCCAAATGGGTTTTGTTAGAGAAAACGTCATCCTTACCCGAGTGTGACAAACAGTAAGCCTTAACGTTTGTATCGTGTCGTTAGTGTCATAAACATGCGAAGCCTTTTTGAAGTGCAAAAACCATCCTTGTGTAAGAGCACAGGATATGATCTGAGAGAGCATGGGCTTCCAGGGACCTTCTTAGTGTTTTAAATTATTGAAAGCGCTGCATGCAACATGACCTTATGTGGCCAATAAACAAGTGTCGGTGTTTGCGGTGGAATTTACCTAGGAGTAAAAGTTAAATGCTAAAAAGCAGCTGTAATTTATTTTCAAAAATAAAACTTGAAACGAACAGATCGCCTATCTATATAAAAACACACACAGTTGGATAGTATTTCTCTGAACTCCAAAATTTTTCCTAGTTTCTCCTATCCTCGTCATAAAACTCTGAGCTGGAATGGGGTACATTTTAAAATTACAAACAGGGGTCTTCTGCATATACAAACTTTGAGAGACAAAGAACCGGGCGTATGCTAACCTCAGTAATAAGCCATGCTCCTGGCTTAGTAGGTGACAACCTGTGAAAGGTTACGGAGAACAATTAGGAAGAGCAAACGGAAATTGCCCTTTTGAACGGATAGCACCCGACGTTCAAAAAGTTGTGGTACCTGGTGATTTAGTTCTACAATGCCTTAGAGGGAGTGTGCATGAGATTTCAAAAATTTAGGAGCCTATAAAATTAGATACAACAATAGGTAGTTATCTCAACCACAGATTCTACATTGAGATTAGGAAACCGTTAAATGCAGAGCAAACTTCTGGATCATATTTGCTTCTCCTTGGCCTATATCCCTTTGTTGCTCCAGGAGTTCTACGATTTCTCTTGCATAGCCCTCCCAAAATATTGAGGGTGCACTGTAAAATTCACTCTCTGGAGCTCTTTTCATATCAGACCGTGATCCAACTAAGAAGTTGTTAATAGGTCGCTTGTTACAGTTTTATTCTTAGCTTCCGCCTACTCTTTTCACCCTCCAGCCCAATGTAACAGCAGTAGAAGCGATTCAAGCCAGTGTGAATATCCGTAGAGCCTATTCCAAATAATTCACCCACCAAGAATCGTTTGTTTCATATCGTTGATTTATTGTTACTGCAGTTCAAATGGCATATTGCTTTACACAGCAAACTGAGACGCTTGTTTACTCGTGTGAAATGTTTTAGACCAGCAAATCATTACTGAGAGCGGAGAGTATTAAAATAACCAGTGCGAATGGGTGATCTATTTTACAAAATAGCTGTGGTATTTGTTTTACGAGTAACTGTTTCCTGCCTGAACCTAACATGTTCTCTATTTACCCTGATAGAAAACTTTCTTAAGACAGACTCTTGATTTTGCTTCTAATACCACCAGTAATGTAAAAAAAACTTAAGTTTTATTACAGGTACAAAATATTTAAAATAAAATCTTACCAAAGAAAATTTGTATGATGACTAATTCACATCCCTGTGTTTGTCCCGCAGTGCTATGGCCACGTACTCCTCCTCTTGTGCTACCACTAACCCTACTCAAGGAATGAACATGGCCAACAGTATTGCAAACCTTCGTCTCAAGGCCAAAGAGTACAGCTTACAAAGAAATCAGGTGCCCACCGTAAACTGAGCGCCTTTCATGGACTAAAGCAATCAGGGGTCCTTCAATTCCCTGCAACCAGACAGCATCAGCAAAATATCTCATGGAAGGACAAAGACACAAGCTATAAACAGCAACAAATATCCCAATACAACAGGCAAATAAAAACAAGGACACGCACAAATACTTGACCTGTATAGAGCCAGAATTGCTGACGCGTTTCATCCCTGTGGATTTTTAATAAAAGATAAGAGTAAGTATATATTCCAGTTTTGTCAAAATCTTTTCCACCCTGGATTTAAGATACTGGGACACAATTGTCAAACTTTGGCTAGACCAATTACAAGACTTTTTTTTGTTGTGTGTATGTTTTAAAGGGGCTTTTATTAGTTTTCCAACTGTGTTGTATTAAAGTTATATTGTATTGTTTCTATACAGATTTTACATTTTGTATCCCATGACAAGATTATTGTTAGCAATGCATTTTTTTCTATAGAGGCAAGCTTGATAAGGCAATCTTTTTGTTGACCAAACTATTTTTGAAATAAGGCAAATCTGATTTCCTATTCTTTCTACGTCTGTAACAGCCTTTACCGATTCTTAAAGGAAAAATGATTCTGTTGTGTACAATAAAGGAACAAGCACTCAAAAGACGTGGGTTTATATCTGACTAGAAATGCATCAATAAATTATTACTAAAGTATTGTTGGTGCCAAACGGGTCTTTTTTAAGATTATTTGTTTTTTTTTAAACAATATTGCTATATACACAAGTCAAGCAGACAAGGTACACTGGGACATTTCTTTCTGTTTTGATTTTATACGTATAGTTGATGTGCTGGACTGAAATTGCTTGTTAGCTTTTTGATGGCCCAGTTTCTAAATTTCTGCAGCGTATGTCATCAAGACAATTATACAAAATGAACTGGGCCAACTTTCCAATACTGCATCCTTTCCCATCTCTCTCACAGGGCGCAAGCACCCCAAATCTAATTTCGCTTTGGCTATTTAAAAGAAAGCCAGACTAGCTCTACAAACGTTCCTCACATGGTTTACTGCAGGGTGATTTCAACTGAAGCTTGGCAGTCTAGGAAATGGGAAGTTATACTTCAGCACATTGAGATGTTATTAAAGTGGAATTAGGAGTAAGTGTAAACGGTCCATTGTTCTTATGGTATGCTCCAACCATAAGAACAATGCCCTTAAGTAATTTATGGCCTCTCATCACTCCACACGAATTTGGATGGCAATGTAGTTTTTTCAGGTGGTTTGTAGAAGGTTTGAATCGGAGGTGGGGAAAGTGGGTTTAATTGAACCGAAGGCTCATCATAGAACATAGAACATAGAAGAATACAGCGCAGTACAGGCCCTTTGGCCCTCGATGTTGCGCCGATCCAAGCCCACCTAACCTATACTAACCCACTATCCTCCATATACCTATCCAATGCCCGCTTAAATGCCCATAATCCTTTGAACAGAAATAGGTCATCCAGCACAGCTTATCCTGTATTCTATATTGAAACAAAAGAACTGCGGATGATGAAAATCTGAAACAAAAACGAATTGCTGGAGAAACTTAGCAGACCGGACTGCATCTGTGGAGAGGAGGCAGAGTTAACGTTTCAGCTCAGTGACCTGTTTTAAAGAAGGATCACTTGACTGGAAACGTTAACCCTGTTTTCTCCCCACAAATACTACCAGACCTGCTGAGTTTCTCCAGTAGTTTCTGCTTGTGTTTTCTACATTATTTACCTCAGTCAAATATTTAATCTAAACCTATAATCGCATCCTTTAATTTCATTTCCCTCTGGCCTTTCTTTAAATGCATCTATGCCAATGCGTTTGCAGTAGTGAATTTTCTATCTAATGTTAGTTATTAATATTTGGAATAGTTATGAAGCGAATGCAAGGTGTAAGCACCTAATGTATGGAGCATCTTAAAGTACAAAATACTAGTCAGTGGCTGAGAGATTGCCAATTATAAGGCTCGGAGACTGGGAATGTAAAGCAGGCCAGTGTCATATGAGAGCTGGTTGTGTGCTCGGGATATGTGTTCTTACAGGATCTAGAGAAGCTACCAGGAGAACTGAAAATAAGGTCGTAGGCCTGAAGTCAACCCTGGGAGGGATTGTTTGACAGGACATTGCTTTAATGTTGTTACTTTAAGAACAGACACCTCAACAACGAAGTGGAACCCGCTGTAAAGTTGTTCCATGCAGTTCTTCGACCTTTCCGGTCTTCCATAAAATGTCCCAAGGGGTTTACTTCCACAAGTCCACCATTCACAATGTGTTGGAATGTCGAAAGGAGAAAAAGCATTGACTTTCGGATTTAGTTGGGTAGATATTTCCCAACGCCTATCTGCCTGCCTCCCTAAGTTCAAACACGGCTGCTAGCTATAGTGTTTCTTTCATTCAATTTTTAAAGCGGCTGTCTTCTAAAAAAAAACTTTGCAAAGTTAAAGTCAGCGGAAAGAGAGGGGAGTTTAGTTTAAAGTTCTTTTCCTCAATGACAGTTATAAATTGTTGAAACGTGAGGCAGACCCTTTGAATTTAACCAGTGTCGACGACGCTTTGTTTTCACATGAATTTCGTTTTTACAAAGCGGCTCGTTTCAAAATTGCACAAGTAGATTTTACGCAGTGACCTTTGTTAAAAGCTGAAACTGTAACTTTAATGTGTTAAGTTAGGTTATTTTAAATGCACATAATCATGATCGAAGTTGCTTGTAGATTTGATGTTGAAGGTTTGGAGGAGTTTGTCAGACACTCAGAATACGTGGGCCTGCTCTTGATTGCTGTGTGCGATGTGGAACCAAAATAAACCGCCAGGGTCCGGGGCAGTTGTAGCAGCAGCTTTTTCGGGGACGGGGAAGGGAAAATGGGCAGGTCAGGAACATTCAAAGTGGGTAGCAACAGGAGTAATATAACAACAAATAACAACGGATTCTGGATATCTGAAACGGAAACAAATTGTTGGAGAAATCCAGCATCTGTGAGAGAGAGAGAGAGAGACGGTCCAGTGATCTTGCATCAGAACTAAACTGGACTGGAAATGTTAACGGTGCTTCTCTCTTTCTCTCAACAGATGCTGCCAGACCTGCTGGGTTTCTCCAGCACTTTCTGTTTGCAGGAGTTATCGGGTGTATTTACATTCTGGATTAGTGGTGCTGGAAGAGCTCAGCAGTTCAGGCAGCGTCCGAAGAGCAGTAAAATCGACGTTTCGGGTATATTTACACCAGAGTGCTTTGCTCCTTCTTACTAACTATTATTTTAATATAAACAATTCTAATGATCACTGTGAAATATAACTGTTCATTTTTGCACCAAAGTATAGCTTTCCATATACGCATTTGCTTAGTTGTATGTCCACTTGGTTGTTTATTTCAAGGAGTCAGCTGTGGCTCAATGAGTATAACTAGCAGGATATGGATTCAAGTTCAGTTTCAGAGACCTAAGGACAAAAAGTCTTGGTGACACTCGAGTGCAGTACTGAAGTACTGCAATACTATCTGAAGTGTCCTTGTTTGATTGAGATTTCAATCTAAGGCTGCTGCTTAACTTTGTTCATTTTTTGAATACTGCTAAAAAAAATTTGTTCAATCTTTTCATTTTGCATTCATCAGGATCACAAGAATATAATTCAAAGTGGAAACCAACATTTATACTGTACAAAAGCACAATGTTAACAGGTTGGCAAATGGGCTCTGATTGGTACAGCATTGTGATGGAGAATGCACTAAATAATGTTTAATGACCGTTGACTATCAGACTTTGCTTACATTTTAAACCAAGCACTTGACTGATTGTTCTGGGCACTGCATTGTGCCTGTTTCATTTCAGCAAAATAGGTGACATCCATTTGATGGTTCATTTCAAGGGTTTTTCCTTTGCATTGAAAATCTTGTGAATTGGCCTGATGATTGCAAGCTGAAACTCTTCAGCAACATTTGTCCCTTTCCACAAACACTTAAGTTCTGAATCATTGGAGGTGTAATAATTTAACTTGTGGATTTGTTAAAGGGATAATGCATATCTCTTTACTCATTGATCCTCTCGAATGTTTATGTGTTCTATTGTCTCTTTCTGCTTTTTAACCCTTTCTCTTTGCCTCACGTCATTGTCCTTCTATCCTTTCATTTTCTTTCTGTATCCTAGTATTCTCTCTCTTCCTACTTATAACCTCATCTGTTCTTCTACCTGGTTTTCATTCATCTACACTTTAGCTCAGTGGATACCTTTTGTGTCAGAAGGCTGTAAGTTCTTCTTCCACTCCAGAGATCTGAATACTATATTAGGCTGCTCATTCACCACAATACTGAGGGAGTTTTGTATATTGGAGGTGCAGTTTCTTTGATTAAGGAAATAAATTGTGGCTGCATACTCTTTCAGGTGGATGTAAAAGGTCCTGTAACACTATTCCAAGAAGACTGTGAGTTCTTAATGGTTTCCTGGCCAATATTTATTCCTAGTCAAAAGTGAGGACTGCAGATGCTGGAAATCAGAGTCTAGATTAGAGTGGTGCTGGAAAAGCACAGCAGGTCAGACATCATCCGAGGAGTAGGAAAATCGATGTTTTGGGCAAAAGCCCTTCAACAGGAATGAAGACAGGGAGCCTCCAGGGTGGAGAGATAAATGGGAAGAGGGTGGAGTGGGGAGAAGGCAGCAAAGAGTACAATGGGTGGATGGGGGTGGGGATGAAGGTGATAGGTCAGAGAGGACGGTGGAGTGGATAGATGGGAAGGGAGATTGGCAGGTAGGACAGGTCATGAGGCTGGTGCTGAGCTGGAAGGTTGGAACTGGGTTAACATGGGGGGAGGGGAAGTGAGGAAACTGGTGAAGTCCACATTGATGCCCTGGGGTTGAAGGGTCCCGAGGCGGAAGGTGAGGCGTTCTTCCTCCAGGCGTCAGGTGGTGAGGGAGTGGCGGTGGAGGAGGCCCAGGACCTGCATGTCCTCGGCAGAGTGGGAGGAGGAGTTGAAATGTTGGGCCACGGGGCGATGGGGTTGATTGGTGCAGGTGTCCCAGAGATGTTCCCTAAAGTGCGAGAAGGCATCCAGTCTCCTCAATGTAGAGACCACCATATTGAGAGCAACGGATACAATAAATGATATTGGTGGATGTGCAGGTGAAACTTTGATGGATGTGGAAGTGGATTGGGGCCTTGGATGGTGGTGAAGGAGGTGGTGTGGGCACAGGTTTTGCAATTCCAGCGGTGGCAGGGGAAAGTGCCAGGATGGGAGGGTGGGTTGTTGGGGTCATGGACCTCACTAGGTAGTCACGGAGGGAAAGGGGTGGGAAGGGAAATATATCCCGAGTGGTGGGGTCCGTTTGGAGGTGGTGGAAAAGTCGGCGGATGAAGCGGTTTATGTGAAGGTTGGTAGGGTGGAAGGTGAGGACAAGGGGGGGTCTGTCCTTTTTGTGGTTGTGGGGTGGAGTTCAAGGATGGAGGTGCGGGATGTGGATGAGGCATTGGAGGGCATCTTTAACCATGTGGGAAGGGAAGTCGCAGTCTTTAAAGAAAGGGGCCATCTGGTGTGTTCTGTGGTGGAACTGGTCCTCCTGGGAGCAGATACAGCGGAGGTGGAGGAATTTGGAATACGGGATGGCATTTTTGCAGGAGGTAGGGTGGGAAGAGGTGTAATCCAGGTAGCTGTGGGGGTCGGTGGGTTTGTAAAAAATGTCAGTGTCAAGTCGGTCGTCATTGATGGAGATGGAGAGGTCCAGGAAGGGGAGGGAGGTGTCAGAGATGGTCCTGGTGAATATAAGGTCAGGGTGGAATGTGTTGGTGAAGTAGATGAATTGCTCAACCTCCTCGCGGGAGCACGAGGTGGTGCCGATGCAGTCATCAAAGTAGCTATGGAAGGTATGGGGAGTGGTGCCGGTGTAACTACGGAAGATGGACTGTTCTATGTAGAGACAGGCATAGCTGACAGAGACAGGCATAGCTGGGGCCCATATGGGTGCCCATGGCTACTCCTTAGGTCTGGAGGAAGTGGGAGGATTCGAAGGAGAAATTGTTAAGAGTAAGGACCAATTCAGCCAAACGAATGAGAGTGTCAGTGGAAGGGTACTGCTGGGGACGTCGGGAGTTAAGAAACAGAGGGTTTGGAGGCCCTGGTCATGGCGGATGGAGGTGTAGAGGGATTGGATGTCCATGGTGAAGTTGAGGCTTTGGGGGCCGGGGAAACGGAATCTTGGAGGAGGTGGAGGGTATGGGTGGTGTCTCAAATGTATATTGGGAGTTCCTGGACTAGAGTTTAAGAAACGGAGGGCTTGGAGGCCCTGGTCATTGCGGATGGAGGTGTAGAGGGATTCCTGCATCAACACAAAAATAGATTACCTGTTTGATCACACATTGTTGTTTATATAACCTGTGTGCAAAATGATTCTTGTGTCTCAACATTATTACACTTTAAACATATAGTTCCTTTCAGTCTCATCTACTTCTCTACAAGTATTCCTTAATTTCATTACCTCTCACTTTTTCTTTATCTACCCAAGAGTCTACTACTGCAAAGTAATAAGGTCAAAGGGAGCTAATATTAGTGCAAATGTTAATAGTAAACCTGAGAATTTGAAGTGTTTGAAAAAACTGCAAAGGGCAACTAGAAAATTGCTTAAAGGAAAAGCATACGAAAAACTGAGAGTACATTGGTCAGGAATACAAAAACAGATTGTAAGAGCTTTTACACAAATTGCATACAATAAAGAGTAGGTAATTAAGGGCCTAATAAGAGTGAGGAATTTATGGCAATTAATATCAGGAGGGAAACTGTATTAAAGAAACCTAAAGGACGAAAAGGCAACAAATCACACGACCTAAAGCTTAGGGTTCCAAAAGAGATGGCTGCAGAGACAGCGGATGCATTAGTTATAATTTTTAAAAATTTCTTCGAGTTTTGATTGGTTCTTGTTAATTGGAAATTTAAAAATGCAACACTACCAAACAAGAAAGGAGGGAGAGGGAAAAGAGGAAACTACAGACCAATTAGTCAGCCATCAATCATCAGAGAAATGCTGGCATCTGTTATTAAGGAAGTCTTAACAACATTCTTAGAAAATGATAGTACGATCAGGCAAAGTCACCATGGCTTTGCAGAAAGGAATCATGATTGACAAGTGTTTTACAGATTTTTTCAGACATATTAGGTAACTTGTAACCAACCATAGAGAACTAATAGATGTAGTATATTTAGTTTTCCAAAAAGCACGATAGTGAGAGAATTGGTTAATTGACAGGAGTTAGGGACCATGAACAGGACATTTATAAGTTGGGCGTCTGTGACCAATGAGTGTCATAGGAATCAATGCTGGGGCCCTCAGCTCTTTGTAATTTATATTAAGGACTTAGATGCAGAGACTACAAATAATGGGACCAAAAACAAAGTGCTGGAGAAATTCAAACGGGTCCAGTTGTATTTGCAGAGAGAGAAAAATAGAGTTAATGTTTTGAGTCCACTGATTCTTCATCAGAACAATGTATAGCCTGAATTTCTGGTGAAGGATCACTGAATGTGAAACTTTAACTCTTATTCTCTACACTTGCTGCCAGATCTGCTGAGTTTCTCCAGCATTTTCTGTTTTTATTTGAGATTTCCAACATCTATTTTTTTTGTTTTATAATAATGTGATCAAATCTGTCGATGATTCAAAGTTAATTAGAGATACAAGCTGTGATGAGGACTCAAAGAAATATTGACATGTTAAGTTATAGTCAACAAGATGGCAGAGAGAGCATAATATGAGGAAGTGTGGGGGTATTTATTTTGGCAGATAAACAAGAAAATAGAAAAGGATACTTTGTAAAAGGCTTGACAGGTTTAATTGGAGGCAGAGAAATTTGGGTGTTGCCCAAAGATATGTTCTCTTTATTGAAGAGGATTCAAGAACAAAGAGGTCTTGCTGCAATTATTTAGAGGCTTAATCAGACCTTGCTTACTGTGTGCAGTTTTGGTCTCCATACTCAGTGAAGGATATATTTGTCTTAGAAGCAGTACAATGACATTTTACTAGTTTGGGTCTTTTGGATGAGAGGGTTGTCATAGACTGAGGACCTGAATAAATTAGGATTATAATCTTGGATTTAAAAGAATGAGAAGTGATCTAACTGAGACACAGAAGATTTTGAAGGAGATTGATGAGAATAAGATTTCTTTTTATTGGCTGGAGAATCTAGAACATGAAACATAATCTAAGGATATAGGATTGATTATTCAGGATTTGGAAAAGGAGAAATTTCTTCATTCAGAGCAGTGTGAATCTTTCAAATTGTCTTTCTGGAGGGTTTGGATGTTCCATCATTTAGTATATTCAATGTGAAATGCTAGATTCTTTCAGCGATCTGAGGAATATAAAGAACACACAATAAAGTGGAATCAAAGTAGAAAATTAGCAATGATTTTATTGAATAACAAAGAAGCCCTGAGGGCTGGTTGGTCTACTTGTGCTCCTGTATATTTTGCCTTTATTATCTGAATTAATTTTGTTGTGAATGCTTTGAAACCTCTGGAGGACCAGAAACTCATTATAAAAATGTAAATTATTTCTTCCACAAACTATATCTTGTACTACTCTCTGTACACCTCTCTCCTTCTCTTTGCCTCTAGCTGGGCCATTTTCTGTTTTCTTCTTTTGTTCCTTTCTTTTTTCATAGTGAAAAAGAAGGTAGAAACTATCTCTCTCTCTCTCTCTCTGTCCTTTCCTGTACAATTTCCTCCCTATTTCTTATTCTATTCTAGTTTCTGCCTCAATTGTTCACACTCTCTGTTTCACCTTCCTTCTTCATTTGCCGCTATCTGATTCTTTTAGTTTTTATTCCTATATCTCCACCTTGAACTTCCCCTCTCTTTATCATTTCACTCTCCTTTTCTGCTTCTACCTCGATTTAATTCTATATGGTATTCTAACTCTTCCTTCTTACCTCTAACTTACTTGAATTTTATTTGTCTATTTGTTTTCTCATTGTCAACTTCCTTTTGCGCTATCTTTCTTATTATACCCACCAACTTGAATGTTCCTTTTAACTACACACTATTGACAGATTTGAGTGGATAACAGAATTGAAGATCTGTGCAGAATATATTGGAACTACCAGCCTCAGGGAGTTTGCTTTGAAACTATATCATTTGACCACATCACAATAACATAAAACAAACAAAAAAAAATGCATTGCAAGAAGTTGAATGAGTCTTGGGTCCACAAGTACATGAGAGTACTTATTTCCATTGAGTGGAAACAGAAATCTCCAGACCAGATTGCATGTATTTCACCTACAAGACCGAACACATTACATCATTAATTTGGCAAGTTTGTTGACCTTTTCTCACTAAAAGAAGAAATCTTACAATTATCCCTCTACATTGTGTATATTTATGTCAATGAATTAATGTATGGAAATTGCCTTGTCTGCATCGTAAAGAGCAAAGTGATAGAGTTACTGATTTACGAGGGCAGAGTCAAGGATAATGACTTTTATATTTTCATTTTAATAGACTTATACCATTGCTGTCTACGTCAGAGTCAACATCTGGTACACCATTTTTTCCTCAAGTACAAATACATTATTTTTGCATGACTAGCTTTGGTATAAATTTTAATTTTACTGACATTCACTTATGAAGTGTCCAGAACCCAAGAATGCAACTCAGCTGAGGCCTTTTCCAGCATACTGCAGATTCTGTAGTTCATCTTGTCAGTACCCAGAAACCAATGCTAAAAAGTTCATAAGACTGAGTTGGAAGTTGCAATTCCAACCTTTAAAAAAATGATGAACCGAAAGACTGCTTTACATCACAGTAAAAATTGTGTTTACTTCCTGCAGGTATCACTTGGCTGAGTAGTTGCACTCCCATCTCTTTTTAAAAAGTTGTGAACTGGGATCCTGAATCCATGCTGACACATTGATAGGATTTTACTGGCCCTGGGAATGTGGGTATGGGTGACAGATCACCAATAATACTGTAGAAGGCCAGGTCTAATCAGCTTGCCATTGAGGTCCCACATCAGGACATATCTCCAATGGCAGGACTGGACAGGGAGAGGTTACCCACCACTGAGTGACAGGCAGCTGATTACAATAATTAAGGTACAATTTTATGTTGTTATTGGCTTTTAGGCAATGGCAAAGCAACCCCTTCCCCTGGTCCTGTTGCATCCTTCAGCAGTGACCAACTCTCCCATTGATGTTGCTCTGACGTCATGGCTGCTGGCCCTCTATTTAGACAGTGAGTCCACAGGCACTTAATTAAGACAGTGTCTATGGTAAAATTGAGGATGAAGTTCTGCTTTTCACCCTGACATGAGAATTTTAAAGCCCCTTATAAAATTTAACTCCTCATTGCAATTCTAAAGGGGTGCTGCATTGCAGGAAATGTTGTGTTGATGGAAAAGTATAGGAGGGTCCCTCTCAGATCCTATATCACAAAAAAATGGGGTGTTCTACCAGTGTCTTGGCCAATATTTTATTCCACAGTTACAAAATATACTGTTCGGTATACTTCACTGTTTGTTGGACCTTGCGGAGTGCAAATAGACCATATGCTATATTACAGTATTATAATGTTCCAAAAGGACATTGTGGTCTTCTACATTTCTCAGAATTTTAACATTTATTGTAATTTTTTTGCTTTGTTTCCCTTCCCAAATGTATTCTCTGGCCATCTTCATTTGAATTCCCCATTCCATTTTTCTGCCTGTCCGATGATATTTTCCTGAAATATACAGCTTCTTCCTCATAATCTACCATAGAGCCAATTTTATATCATCTGTAAACCTCTTATGCCCTCTTTTTGTATTTACTGATGTAATTAACTGATAAAATCACAGGCTTTTGTTATGTTGCATAAACCATTTCTATTCAGCTTTACATCAGGCACTGGAATATTTTCATTATTGAAACAATTTAAACCACAAATATTTTCTTTTTGCAAGCATGTCATAAAGCAGACATCAACTAGGTGTTGCATTTACCCAGTATCGTACTCTGGTGCAACATTTTAAATCAGTGCCCGGTTAATACTGTAGATTATAAAGGTGACTCAACTGAGTAAATAAGCATTATCACAACTTTGACTCCTTTATTCTCTTTATTTGTCGTGTTGTTTTATTATTAAATGAGATCTTTTTTTTTCCTCACCTGCACCACCATCACCATATTCCACTTGCTGGGTAGAAATTCACAGGTCCTAACATATCAGTAACTTCGTCAGGTGGCTTGTTTTGTATATGAGCCTTGACAAAGTGTACTGGCAGACCTATGAATATCTGCAGGAGCAAAGTGAGCATGGCTGTAACTTTACTCAAATTTCCACTTTTTACTTCCCTGCAAGATTGTTGGGTATAAATAGCAAGAAGCATTTTTCTCACCCACATAGCATAAGCACCCTGTAAGAAATTGTAATGTCAATTAGATCAATTTACTTCATTACATTTTGTATGCTATTTTCAGAACATATTCGTTGGTATTTATAATGCATTACATGTTTTGAGGAATAGGCAATGCCATTTAAGTGTTAACACTTCTTAAGGTGGCATTGAATTGAATCATTATACTTTTGGCAGGGTTTTTCCTATGTTGGTGCATCATTCCTGTTTTAATAGAAACATTTTCTGAGATATTTGTTAGGGATCTAGTTGTGTTGGCCATCAGGGAAAATTGTTTTAAGTGCCTAGTACTTTTTACAGCTATTGCTGAACACTAATCTGCTTTGAGTGGGTTGGTGTGGATTGAAATCTATGCTTTAATTTCTCTCTACGGGGGCTGCTTATGTTTTTTTTCTCTCAGTAGCATTTGAACCTTTAAATATGTTGTTGTACTAGGATTGACATCAAGGGTTAACAGGATGTCAATTTCTACTTGACTTTATCACTGACAAGGCCAGCATTTATTGTCCATGCCAAATTGACCATGAGTGATTATTGTTGAGCCATATTCTTGTAGAGCTAGTGTCTGTGTAGTAAAAATATTACTGTAGTGCAGCTAAGTAGGAACGTGCAAGATTTTTATCCAGTGAATATTCAGGAATATAAACATAATTCCAAGTCAGCATGGTGTGTAAAAGCAATTTATTGTGGATGCAGGAAATCTGAAACAAACAGAGAATACTGGAGCAACTATTTAAGAAAGGTGGTAAGGAAAAGCCAGGGAACTATATACTGGTGAGTCTAACATCAGTGGCAAGTTGTTAGAGGGAATCCTGAGGGACAGGATTTACACATATTTGGAAAGACAAGGACTGATTGGGGATAGTCAACATGGCTTTGTGCATGAGAAATCATGTCTCACTAACTTGATTGAGTTTTTTGAAGAAGTAACAAAGAGGATTGATGAGGGCAAAGTGGTGGACATGTATGGATCTAAATGGACTTAAGCAAGGCTGTCAACAAGGTTCCTCATGATAGACGGTTAGCAAGGTAGATCACATGGAATACAGGGAGAACTAGCCATTTGGATACAGAACTGGCTCACAGGTAGAAGACAGTGGGTGGTAGTGGAGGGTTGCCTTTCAGACTGGAAGCCTGTGATGAGTAAGGTGCCAAAAGGATTGGTGCTGGGTCCACTGCTTTTTGTCATTTATATAAATGATTTGGATGTGAACATAGGAAGTGTAGTTTGTAAGTTTACAAATGACACCAAAATTGGAGGTGTAGTGGACAGCAAAGAAGGTTACCTCAGAGTACAATGGAACCGTGATTAGATGGGCCAGTGGGCTGAAGCATGGTAAATGGAGTTTAATTTAGATAAATGTGAGGTGCTGCATTTTGAAAAGGCAAGTCAGGGCAGGACTTATCCACTTAATGGTAACATCCTGTGGAGTGTTGCTGAATGAGGAGACCTTGGAGCACAGGTTCACAGTTCCTTGAAAGTGGAGTCTCAGGTAGATATGATAGTGAAGAAGGTGTTTAGTATGCTTTCCTTTGTTGGTCAGAGCATTGAGTATAGGAGTTGGGAGGTCATTTTGCTGCTGTTTCAGACATTGACTTGGCCACTTTTGGAATATTCTGTGTAATTCTAGTCTCCCTCCTATAGGAAGGAGATTGTGAAACTTGAAAGGGTTCAGAAAAGATTTACAAGGATGTTGCCAGGATTGGAGGATTTGAGCTATAGGGAGAGGCTGAATAGGCTGGGGCTATTTTCCCTGGACCATCAGAGGCTGAGATGTGACCTAATAGATGTTTATAAAATCATGGGTGGAATGGACAGGATAAATAGACAAGGTCCCATCCCTGGGTTGGGGGAGTCAAGAACTAGCGGGTATAGGTTTAAGGTGAGAGGGGAAAGATTTAAAAGGGATCTAAGGGGCAACACTTTCATGAAAAGGGTGGTACATGTATGGAATGAGCTGCCAGAAGACATGGTGGAAGCTGGTACAATTACAACATTTAAAGGGCATCTGGATGGGTACATGAATATGAAGGGTTTAGAGTGATATGGGCCAAATGCTGGCAAATGGGACTAGATTAGTTTAGGATATATGGTTGGTATGGAGGAGTTGGACTGAAGGGTCTGTTTCTGTGTTATACACCTCTATGACTCTAAGTTTGGCAGCATCTGTGGAGACAGAAATGAGAAAGCTGATCAGTGGATGGATATTTTGCTGGGGGATAAACCCTCAACTCCCAAAGCCTTTCACTACCTAACAAGTACAATTCAGAATGTGATTTTTTTAAATTCATTCACAGGGTGTGGGCATCACTGGCTGGGCCAGCATTTATCGCCCTTTCCTAATTGCCAGTTAAAAGTCAACCATATTGCTGTGGGTCTGGAGTTACATGTAAGCCAGACCAGGTAAAGATGGCAGTTTTCTCCCCAAAAGGCATGAGTGAACCAGGTAGGTTTTTCCCTGATTAGTTAAGTTACTTCAGAATTCTGTGTGTTTGCTTCAGGATAGTGTGTGCTTTGGTTCAGATGGTCTGCTTACATACCACCCATCTGAGATTGTGGAAATGTTATTAAAGAAGCTTGGGTGAGTTGCACAGTGCATCGAGTAGCTTGTAATGGAGGAAGTTAATGTTTACTTTGGTGGATGGAGATCCAATCCAGTGGGATGCTTTTCCTTGAATAGTCTTGAGCTTCTTGAGTTTTGTTCAAGTTGCATGCATTCAGGCAGGTGGAAAGTATTAAAAAAAAACCCATGTAAAGGTTTTGGGGACCCTGATTCAAATCCCACCATGGCAGATGGTGGAGTTTGAATTCAATATATATGTCTAATAATGACCATGAAACAATTTTGGATTGTCAGAGACAAACCTACCTGGTTCACTCATGCCTTTTGGGGAGAAAACTGCCATCTTTACCTGGTCTGGCTTACATGTGACTCCAGACCTACTGCAATATGGTTGACTTTTAACTGGCAATTAGGAAAGGGCGATAAATGCTGGCCTAGCCAGTGATGCCCACACCCTGTGAATGAATAAAAAAAAAAAATCACATTCTGAATTGTACTTGTTAGGTAGTGAAAAGCTTTGGGAGTTGAGGGTTTATCACCCAGCAAAATACCCATCCACTGATCTGTTCTTGCAGCCATAATAGTTGGATCAGTTATCTAACTGCTCAATGGTGGCACACAACACTTTTGGATGTCAATGGTGGGAGACACAGCAGTAATAATGCCGTTTAACATTAAAGGATGATGGTTAGGTTCTCTTTTGTTGGACGTATTCATTGCCTGAAACTTGTGAAACATCACTATTACTTGGCACTTATCAAACGAAACCTGAACGTTGTCCAGGTCTTGCTATCCGCAGTCATGAACTGGGTCATGTTTGGAGAGTGAAAATGGAACTAAACAATGTGCAACATCAATGAGCACCCCCACCTCTGAACTTATGATTGTGAGAAGGTCATTGATGAAGCACCTGAAAATGATTGGGCCCAGTCCAAAAATGTGCAGATTAGGTGAATTGGCCATGCTAAATTGCCCGTAGTGTTAGGTGAAGGGGTAACTGTAGGGGAATGGGTCTGGGTGGGTTGTTCATCAGAGGGTCGGTGTGGACTTGTTGGGCCGAAGGACCTGTTTCCACACTGTATGTAATCTAATCTAATCTAAGATATCAGCATTGCTCTTCGGTTTAGACAATTGGCCTTCAAAATCAAAACCATCTTCCTGCACTAGGTATGACTTCAACCACTAGACTTTTTTCCACCTAAATCTTACTGACTTCTATATTATTGGGACATGTTGCTATTATTTTCAGTCAAATGTGGCCTTGCTGTCAAGTACAGTCACTCTCACCTGACCTCTGGAATTCAGCTCTTTTGCCATGTTTAGACTCAGGCTGTAATGAGGTCTGGAACTGAGTGGCTCTGCTGGATCCCAAACTAAGCATCAGCTTCTGGCAGAAATACCTATTCTGAGCATTAGTCTATGAGAATGTAATTGGAATGACATAGCTAGAAGTCTCTCTCCAAGGAAAGAAATCCTCTAAATATTTTACAAGTCCGTGATGGAAAAACAACATGTTACATTAATAATACTTTCCTTGGATAGAATGCCATACTCTTTTTAAACTAACAAACAACTGATGCTATCAAGAATAGAATTTGTATTGCTCTTCAGCATCACAAACCTGATCCAAGATAAAATCTAAACCACAGTTAGAATTCTGGTGGTCTGAGCCATATCCTATTCTATTGAATTCCTCATCCAAGCATAAAATTTAAATCAGTAGTGCTGATCCAAGTGTGTAATGTTTCCTGATTCAGCAATCTATTGTTGTACATATTCAATCCACAATTCACTGCTGAACTAGACTTAACAGTTTGAATATTGACTAGTTTATATGAAAACTGTCTGTCCGAGTTTTGATAAATATGTTGACCCATTCACTGAAGTCAGTCATCCTTGGAACCATTCTTATAAGTCATTCTGACATCCTCTCCAATGCATTCACAGCTTTCTTAAAGTATGGTGGCCAGAACTGGACATGACGGTGGAATCTTATAGGGCTTTGAATGATAAGGGCTGTGGAGAGATGTGTGGCAGAATTAGGTGACAGGTCTAGCAGGCCCAACTCAGTATCAGGAGCAATTTGCACCTTTTTTTGTGCTTTTAACATGTTGTATAGTGAGATTCATGATTACTAATTAATGGTGACCATTGCTGGTTAAACACCTTGTTAACATCTAAACTCATTTACTATTATTTAGCCACCCGTCTTACCAAACTTGCCAACAAACCAAGCATTGAGAAAACTAAACAAGGAAACAAATCAGATCATGTATCTGGCAGATTCACTTGCCACTTGCTTGGAACAACCTCTGTGTTGGAAACTGGGCACAATATCTCAGGGTACTCTCCATGGACACCAGCCACAAACATGCCACATCCACAGATATTGGCATCCTACATATGCCAGCCTCTAAGAACCCTCATGCCACACGTCTGATTGACATCCAGGATGCTATTGCACTTCAACCTCTGACTACACCAAAAACTATCATTGCAATGATGTAGCAAGGACACTGGGTGCTCGGGGACACACACCTGACTCAGACTGGACCAGGCAGCATCTCCAGGCTCTTTGCTTGTTCTCATATCATTCACTCAGTCTGACCTGATCTGGATTCTCACAACATACCTGCTTTGCATTACCCTGCCTTATATTTTTGTACTTTACCCCTAGAGCCAGAATTAAAGGGTGCAGATAGTGAGGTCCTGAGTTAGTCAGTTGTCAGTGCAGTGAGCATGTGGGATTATTGGAGGTTGAGGTGAGTGGGAATGGCTGGGCAAGATGTTGCAGGCAATAGTGAGAGTGGTACAGCATAAGCCTTGGTGGGAAGTGGGTACAGAATCAAAAATAGATTAAATGTGAGGTAATGGAGAGAATTTGGTGGAACTTACCGTAGAGAATGAAGAAGGACTTTGACCTTCTGTCTACACTACTGAGCATTTCACCAGAGAGCTGAGACTGCTTTAACCTAGATGGCAACCTTAGATAATGCTGGCATGATCTGGTGACATGGTCCTGGGAGAGGAGGAAGTGCTGCCTTAGTACCACCCTGTCCAGTAGGACCTATCCTACACAACAGGGTGCTGACTTCCACCTGTCTGCATTGTCCAAGGCAAATGTCAGGAACTGTTCAGCGCAACTCTGAACAGTGCACCTGGACAAACAGCATTTGTCAAGGTGCACAATGGGCTTTTAAAAGGTGGCATGGGCATGAGGGATGCTGGTGAATTGTGGGGATATCGGCTGAATGGTGAGACTTTCTGGAATAGTATGTAGTAAGATAAGGTTAGAATCAGACATGGGGGGGGGGTAAGTAATTAACAAGGAGAAAGTGAGTACTGCAGATGCTGGAGATTAGAGTGAAGAGTGTGGTACTGGAAAAGCACAGCAGGTCAGGCAGCATTCAAGGAGTAGGAAAATCAATGTTTCGGGCAAAAGCCCTTCATCAGAAATGAGAATAGGAAATTAATGAGATGAGCTTGATGAGGTACAGTGAAAAAACTAGTTAGGCCTTATGGAGAAAAACCCATCAAAAAACTCTGTGCAATTCAGACTTAGCCAAGAAAATGTAAGTTTCAGTCCAATGAATGGAATTTAGTTGAGGTAACAGGAGTATCATCCACTGGTTGGAAAACAGATAGGACCTCTATGTCACCTCTCCAGCTGTGGTCTGATGTTATTTCAGTGCAATATTTCAGTGCGGTGTCCCGCAGGGTTCAGTGTTGGGGCCGCAGCTGTTCACATTATATATTAATGATCTGGATGAAGGGACTGGGGGCATTCTAGCGAAGTTTGCTGATGATACAAAGATAGGTGGACAGGCAGATAGTACTGAGGAAGTGGGGAGGCTGCAGAAGGATCTAGACAGTTTGGAGGAGTGGTCCAGGAAATGGCTGATGGAATTCAATGTGAGCAAATGCGAGGTCTTGCACTTTGGAAAAAAGAATAGAAGCATGGATTACTTTCTAAATGGTGAGAAAATTCGTAAAGCCAAAATACAGAGGGATCTGGGAGTGCTAGTTGAGGATTCTCTAAAGGTAAACATGCAGGTTGAGTCCGTGATTAAGAAAACGAATGCAATGTTGTCAATTATCTCAAGAGGGTTGGAATATAAAAGCACTGATGTGCTACTGAGACTTTATAAAGCTCTGGTTAGGCCCCATTTGGAGTACTGTGTCCAGTTTTGGTCCCCACACCTCAGGAAGGACATACTGGCACTGGAGCGTGTCCAGCGGAGATTCACATGGATGATCCCTGGAATGCTTGGTCTAACATATGAGAAACGGCTGAGGATCCTGGGATTGTATTCATTGGAGTTTATTCCACCCCGACCTCAAATTCACCTGGACAGTCCAACACCTTCCACCCCGACCTCAAATTCACCTGGACAGTCTCAGATTCCTCCCTCCCCTTCCTCGACCTTTCTATTTCTATCTCAGGCGACCGAATCAACACGGATATCTACTACAAACTGACCGACTCCCACAGCTACCTGGACTACACCTCCTCCCATCCTGCCCCCTGTAAAAACACAATCCCATTCTCCCAATTCCTTCGACTCCGCCGCATCTGCTCCCAGGAGGACCAGTTCCAAAAACGCACAACCCAGATGGCCTCCTTCTTCAAGGACCGCAATTTCCCCCCCGACGTGGTCGACGATGCCCTCCACCGCATCTCTTCCACTTCCCGCTCCTCCGCCCTTGAACCCCGCCCCTCCAACCGCCACCAGGACAGAACCCTACTGGTACTCACCTACCACCCCACCAATCTCCATGTACAGCGCATCATCCGCCGTCATTTCCGCTACCTCCAAACGGACCCCACCACCAAGGATATATTTCCCTCCCCTCCCCTATCAGCATTCCGTAAAGACCACTCCCTCCGTGACTCCCTCGTCAGATCCATACCCCCCACCAACCCAACCTCCACTCCCGGCACCTTCCCCTGCAACCGCAGGAGGTGCAAGACTTGCGCCCACACCTCCCCCCTCACCTCCCTCCAAGGCCCCAAAGGAAACTTCCATATCCGCCACAGATTCACCTGCACCTCCACACATATCATCTATTGCATCCTCTGCACCCGATGTGGCCTCCTCTATATAGGGGAGACAGGCCGGCTACTTGCGGAGCGTTTCAGAGAACACCTCTGGGACACCCGGACCAACCAACCCAACCACCCTGTAGCTCAACATTTCAATTCCCCCTCCCACTCCAAGGATATGCAGGTCTTTGGACTCCTCCATCGTCAGACCACAACAAAACGACGGTTGGAGGAAGAACGCCTCATCTTCCGCCTAGGAACCCTCCAACCACAAGGGATGAACTCGGATTTCACCAGTTTCCTCATTTCCCCTCCCCCCACCCTGTCTCAGTCAAATCCATCAAATTCAGCACCGCCTTCCTAACCTGAGATCTTCTTCCCGACCTCTCCGCCCCCACCCCAGTCTGACCTATCACCCTCACCTTGACCTCTTTCCACCTATCACATTTCCGACGCCCTTCCCCCAAGTTCCTCCTCCCTACCTTTTATCTTAGCCTGCTGGACAAACTTTCCTCATTCCTGAAGAAGGGCTTATGCCCGAAACGTCGATTCTCCTGTTCCCTGGATGCTGCCTGACCTGCTGCACTTTTCCAGCAACACATTTCCAGCTCTGATCTCCAGCATCTGCAGACCTCACTTTCTCCTCCTTCATTGGAGTTTAGAAGATTAAGGGGAGATCTAATAGAAACTTACAAGATAATACATGGCTTGGAGAGGGTGGACGCGAGGAAATTGTTTCCGTTAGGCGAGGAGACTAGGATCCATGGACACAGCCTTAGAATTAGAGGGGGTAAATTCAGAACAGAAATGCGGAGACATTTCTTCAGCCAGAGAGTGGTAGGCCTGTGGAATTCATTGCCACAGAGTGCAGTGGAGGCTGGGACGCTAAATGTCTTCAAGGCAGAAATTGATAAATTCTTGATGTCACAAGGAATTAAGGGCTACGGGGAGAATGCGGGCAAGTGGAGTTGAAATGCCCATCAGCCATGATTGAATGGCGGAGTGGACTCGATGGGCCAAATGGCCTTACTTCCGCTCCTATGTCTTATGGTCGAATGGTCAATACATCATTTACTTGGATAATACTGGGACTTTCACAAATTAACACTTCAGGAAAGTAAAATCCCTCCCCCCCAAGAGCTCCAGTCTATCAGAGATTGACTGCTCCCCAGCACCACTGGAAATGAAGGCCACTGCTTGTATTGTACAGCACTTACACAGAGGATTAGTAATCAGATTACATTCTCTAATGAGATAAATTGGGTGGAATAGGGCTCTCAGAGCATTGGCTGGGGTGGAGGGGGTGTGAAGATGAGGGGGAGAAGGGGAGTTAACAGCAAGGCAGGGGTTGGGTTCTCTTTTCCTGGGTTAAATCTCTCAAACAGTCACAGTGTGCTTGAGAATAACGGAACTGTTGCAAACTCAACAAGTGTGTTCTGGGTGGCCTTCCCAAATGTCCCTGCCTGCCACTAGTTGAATGCCATTTGTCTCCAGGCAGGAAGGCCTCCCACATGTCTTCCGAAACCAGAATTAATTGGAAGAAGGCAGGAAGGCAGTGGTTCCTCACCCTGCACTTGCCAGCATGATCCCAAGCAGTCCCCCATTACCAACCACTGACATCTGGGGGAGGGTGGAAGTTAGTAACTTCCACCAAATACTCCCATTGAGGCAGAACCAGAATTTCCTTTATTTTTGTATTTAATGTCTCTATTTATGAAGTTTAGGATTACAGTTCCCATTTGCCTTATCAACCAATATCGTAATCTGGAATTTCACCTTAAATAATGTATGCACATTTACTTTCTGATCCCCATGCTCCTGCACCCCTAGTGTGGTATTCTTTACTTTGTATTAACTCTCTTCATACTTCCCACAAAATGTATTACTCCTCTGCTCTTTCTCATGGCCCGGATTGTTTTTCTTTTTATTTTCTAATGTATATCTGATTATTTTTCAAGCATCACTATTAAGTCTTTTTTCCATCATCTTTCAGACATGCATTCCAAATCATAATAAATTACTGTGCAAAGGAATCTTTCTTCCTCTCCCTTTGATTTATTTTTTATTATCTTAAATTAATGGTCTCTGGTTACCAATCATCCTGCCAGTGGAAACAGCTTTCGTGATACGTTTTAGTATTTTGAAATCAGAATTTTGAACAATTCTATTAAATTCCCCTATTATCCTTCTCTCCTATAATAATCACATTTTCAACAGTCATGTTATATAACTGAAGTCTCATATCATTGCTACCAGTCTTGTAAATCTCCTCTGATCCTCTCCAAGGTCTTGACATCCTTCCCAAATTGAGCTGCCACTTGTCTATATGGTTTAGTAAAGTCTATTTTTAATGCAAACTATTTTAGTTTGTTCATTTATATTTTTGAAAGTAAAGAAATCTGTTTGATTCATGGAAGTCTTAGAAACTAGTCTTTTGTTGGTTGTAGATAACAGGGTGACATAAATAAGTATTTTCATTTTGGTGCAAATAAAACAGAAAATGCTGGAAATAATCATCTGGTCAGATAGAAACTGTGAAAAGAGCCACAGCATTTATATCTCAAGCTGATGACTTTTCATCAGAACCTATTCATAACCAAAATAAAGACATGATCAGAAGCAATACTAGCTCATTAATGTGCAGGTTATATCACTCAATACGGTCTCAGAAATAAGAATTGACCCAACATACTACTCAATATAAAAGTGTGACTTCTACAAATAATAATACAAAGCAGCGAGTGACTTCAATTCTCAAGGATTTATATGAGCTAATTCTAGCATGATTTACTCCTAACCCCAGGAGAACAACATGCTAATTTGAATAAGGGATTACATCCAAAATTAAACACATGCCATGTGGGCAGCACAGTGGCACAGTGTTTAGCACTGCTTCCTCATAGCTCCAGAGACCTGGGTTCAATTCCTGCCTCAGGCAACTGCCTCTGTGGAGTTTGCACATTCTCCCCATGTCTGCGTGGGTTTCCTCCAGGTGCTCTGGTTTCCTCACACAATCCAAAAATGTGCAGGTGAGGTAAATTGCCCGTAGTGAAGGGGTAAATGTAAGGGAATGGGTCTGAGTGGTTTGCTCTTTGGAGGGTCAGTGTGGACTTGTTGGGCCAAAGGGCCTGTTTCCACACTTTAGGTAATCTAAACTATCTTTATGCTCACCCTGCTGTGCCAAGATACCATTTTTGGTTTCGATGTATTATTAAATTCAACAACATTGTGGTAAATTATTACAAAAAAACTATAAACACCATTACTAAAACTCTCCATGCAGCTATATGTTAGTAAAACTAATATGATACATTTTTATTCACCTTCAAGGGTGGAGACAGGATGGTAGCATTCCTAGAGTAGTAAGGAAAAATTTATCAACTCATTCTTCTCTATTAAGTTGGCATCAACTTATTGGAAATGTCTACTTGGGGACAGGCACCATTCTTGCTTGAGTTAGTCATTAGAACTTTTCCATTCTACAATCTGCATAGCACCCAGGTTTTCATTTAAGCTTCTGGACATAACAAGCACTGTACACACTTTTAGTATCAACTGGCAGTTTAACTAAACAGGAGCTAAGCAAGTAAGTTTTAACTTATTTTTGTAGGTTTGGAGAAAGCATTCTTGCTCAAGCTCCACAAAACCAACTGAGGTGACAACTATTTGAGGATACCACCCACCCCCCTACTGTCTACATTCTTCCTGTCTATTCAACGGCCAGGCCACCAATACTGTCTGGTTTCTCTCTTGCACAGCCTGCTGGCTCCTTTGAGACTGTGAACCAGCTAGTGGGCATATTGTGCCTGTTGGTCACCCCAAACCTGCCTGCAGCCAAAACCTACCTCAACGACTGATCACAATATTTGATACCTGTAGGTGACATTTAGTGTTGCATTGTATAATATATTAAATAAAGAAACATCATGTTGAAGTTAAACAACAACTCCACTTTACTTCTGACATAAATGTAGTTTCAGTGTTCTCTGGTCAACTTGTTCTGCATTTCTCCCCCTTTGTTTTATGCTGACAATCATTTCTGAAAAATAAATCAAATACTAATGCGTGCACTGGACATGCAAATGCAAATGTTCAGTCTACATCCACAGAGGGTTCTGCATGATGCCTATGCTGGCATCTTTCTCTCCCATAAAAATGTCATGCAGTAAAAATTGCTGGTCTCCCACGATCCCTGACTCAGCAGTAAAAGAAGCACATTGGCAAGTGAACGGTTTCTTAAATTTGACATTTGTTTTGCATTTCTTGGTGCCATGTGTCAAAATTTACCATGGCAGATATTTTCTACTCACTGCCACATAGCCGCTATTTCCTGACAGCCACTCTCCACCTCGCCATTTTTACTCATCCATACTCACTTTTCTATTATAGCCCATAGAGACACCCTTCAGACTGTAATTGCTCCAATTTCTCTTCATTTCCACACTTATATTGAAAAGCTTTTCATTCTTGTGCCTTATTGTGTGCAGCAGGTAACATCACTGACTCTCAGCTAGAAGCTTTGGGTTTGAGTTCATTCTGGAACCTGATGGCCATGGAAAATGTGTTCATGATGTGACTAAACAGTTTCAATGCCAACCTGCAAAATCCTTCTGTCATGACATGGGGTAAACCCCTCTGCTAATTTAAAACCCACCACACAGCCAAGATTTATCCCGTGCTGTAATCTGTGAAAATTTGAGAGGTCAAGAACTATTTAAAGTAAAAATTAACAACTTTATTTCTTAAAGTATAACAGAGAATAATTAACTTACAACTATTTACAACTCCTTCCTCTAACCTATCTTTTACCTTCCCTTCTATAATACTAGTCTGATAAAATTCCCAATTAAAATTTACAAAACAGAACTTTTTATCTCAAAACCAGGCAGCTTTCAGTTCTTCACTGTATTCCTGTCTTCTTTTCTTCTTCTTGGGGATTCTGCTTCACTGGTTACTGATCGATAAAGGGACCTTTAAGACAGCTATTCCCTTGGCAGTTTGCAGATACTAGCTTGGCAGTTCTCCTCCCAACTGTTTGATTTTCCCTGGTCTTATAACCCCCAAAGTATCAGATTGTGTCTTTGGCTTTTAAGACTGTCAATATACTAAATTCAAACTTGATTGGGATTTGGTATTTTCAGGATATAATTTAAACTCATTGGCCTAATTCGAATTTGTTTTTGTCCTGTAGCAACTCAGCCAATGCTATCTGTTCTGAATCAAATGTTACTTTGTAAATTCTCTAGCACTCTGTGTGCTTGCCAAGTCTTTCACTCTCTTAAAGGTACAATACACTTCTACACCTTCATAACATTTCTAATATGTCTATGGCAGATGGCAAGAGTGGGAGAGTCTCCTGGTCAACCAGAACCACATGGTAGTTACAGGAACATAGTTTCCTCCGGCTAAAAGACTCCTATGCACACTCCTACCACATGTTCGGTACCTTGTTTTGAGGGACTGCTGCAGTTAATGCCGTTGAGTCATGGTGGCATCTCTTGGCTTGTCTCCTACCTTATGCCACTCCTAACAAGGCAATTTGCGACCTAATTACCATCCTCTTTTCTCACATTCCCATTTAACAACATTCACTCCTTTTCTTCATTTTTTTTCACCTGCTACCCATTCTTTCCCTCAGCATTCCTCTCTCCATCTCAACCTTCACCCCTACCCTTCATCCTTCTTCCTTTCTCCAAGTCCTGTTTTTTTCTCACAGCACTAATTCACTCTTTTCTTCCTCGCCTTTCTATCTTCCATCTCCTTCTCATCCTCCTCACCTTTGTTCCTATTCTCTTCACCTTCGCCAAATCACTCCGTCTTTTCAATATTTATCCTTTCCTCCTTCTGTCACTTCCCTTGATATAACTACCCATCCTGCCCTCTCATCCTGCTCCACTTTCATACAGTAATTGGTTTTGATTTACCGTGTGCAATTTCACAGGAATTCAACTCTTCTTTAGATTTCATGTTTTGCAATATCAGTGATCATGGCTATGTAATTTTCACAGTTCATGACAATAGTCAATAGTTTGGTGCTGTTCAAATATTATATCAGTCTTATTTTTCAAGCCATCAGTATACTTAATTCTTTGTATTTTTCTCTCTCTCCTACACTGCTACACTCAATTTTACCAGTCGTTAACAAATGTTCTAGTGTATCTTTCCAATGTACATGACTAAACATTTGCAGTCGACTCTTGGCAATCATTTGCAGAAGTTCTTCTTGTGTGTCTGCTTTCCACAAAACTTATTAGTATATGTGTTGTGCAACTAATCCTCTTTGTACATCTCAGAAGATATATCTTTGCAGACTTATTTTATCTTAATGTCTAGCCTACATTTCAATCTTTTTAATCTATTTAGTAACAGTGAACAGATGTAGCATTTTAGTAATCATATTCTACATTCCACATGGAGTGTTCATATTTCTAAAAAGATCTGTCCTTTTCTGAAGGTTTTCAGAAAATGTTATATGTTGCCTGATGTCTTGATCACTTTTCCCATTAGATGTTATTAGGTTTCCCAGATAAGAATATGATCTCACTGGTTTAATTTCATTTGATTTTGAGTGTTATTTTATATATAGGTGTTAAC
This sequence comes from Chiloscyllium plagiosum, assembly GCF_037043375.1. Lineage (NCBI taxonomy): Eukaryota > Metazoa > Chordata > Chondrichthyes > Orectolobiformes > Hemiscylliidae > Chiloscyllium > Chiloscyllium plagiosum. The sequence continues at coordinate 64,910,911 of NW_028270147.1, read as the reverse complement.
CTTTTCTTTGATTTCGTATTGCTGCAGTTCAATGATAATCTGTACCTATTATCTGTTACAAATTTGTCTCAGAATCTTTGTACTTTCTTCTGTATCTGCCACAAATACTGTGCTATCTGCAAGTCTCATAATTTTTATTCTCACATAATATCTGGCAACTCTGATAGTAATGTGTAATCTTTTCACTGTAATAACAAAAACAAAATTGGAGACAGGAGACAAACCGTGTCACGCTCCTTTTTTCATGTCTTTCATATCCATTCTCTGTACTGATTGTCTATTCTGTTGTTTGGTCCCAGGTAAGGTTTTGAAATAAACATTTCCTTATCATGTTCAAGTAAAGTAACATTTAAAACATTTGTTCCTGCTTCACACTGTTAAATGCTTTGGTATAATCTATGAAACAGCCACTTTGCATTTATATTGGTCCCTCAATGATAATTCTGAACACAAATGTTGCATTTTTTCTCTGTTTCATTCAATGAACCCATTTTAATTTTCTGATACATCTGGTTTAATTCTGCTTTTTCCTGGAATATTAGAAGCAAGATTAGAAATTTAATTTTTAATGGAATAAAAATCTTGTACAGCAAACCCTTTCTGCAAAAGTTATACTTGTTTTGTTGAATAGGTTCCCTGCTACTGTCTTCCCCATTATTTTTGAAAAAATAGGCTTTTTTTTGGTAACTTCTACTTCAAGCCCCCAAAATTAAGATTTTTGTTCTTACCAGATCAGAGTGAGCTTCAAATGTCTGGGCTGTGACCAGAATTTTATGCTCAAAAGAGGATGTGTAAGTTATATAATCCCATCCACACAGTTTGCCGAATTTCTCAACATGCAATATTTGCATTATGTGGCTCAGTGTTAAATATTATTTGATAATACTGATGTGAAGCAAATGGAATGTTTTATTAGTTTAAATAAAGTATATATATGAATTGTTATTTTTGGTTGTGAAGCACTCAGTCATTTGATTTATTTGATTCGTAGTTGCTGTGTTCTTCCTTTTCCCTTTAAATTAGCAACAACATATTTAGCAGCAATAGATGTATTTTCCTCATTCAAAAGATTGAATATTTAAGTTAAAGTCTTCTTAGTTTTGGATAAAGGAATTTAATTCAAAAATAGAAAACTACATAAATCCTGAAGTGTACCATTGAATATGTTGAAGTAATTTTATTCCAAACACATGATTTTATTATGATAATTTTATTACTGTACACATCAATTTTCATGAATTCATTTAATTAATAGTAACTACTATCAATTGTCATTAAAAACTCACTTGTTCACTAATGTTTTGAGTGAGGGACATCTTCCACCTATATCTGGTCTGGCCCATATGTGAATCAGCAGTAATGCTGTTGACTCTTATCTACCCTCTCTGCAATGAAGAATGGGCAGTAAATGCTGACCTAGCCAGTGATGCCGTCATCCGATGAACATATTTTTAAAACAAAAACCTCTCATATTGAACAGGATTACTACTGGAACAACACACATATGCAGAGTAAAACTAATCAGGCTCATGAAAATTAAAATGCAGCTCATGTTTCCTAATCCAATGTTCAGGCATTGTTAAAGAAAAATACATTTTCTTGATGCTTTTCATCTTGCACTCCTGAGTATGATTTGCAAAAATATCAATTTAGAGGGAAAACCACAATTTATACTGTATGAGAGTGCCAACCAATCAATATTCTCCTTCTGTGCAGTATAGATGTTGGTGTCCTGATGAGTGCATGATGTAAAGCTTCAACAAAGGTGCCTTGGTCAGTGACATTCAAATTCTGTTCAAATGTCTATAATCTAATGTTTGATGAATTGTGTATCACAATGATAGGAAGATCCAACATGAAAAGATCACAAACCAGAATAGACGAATAGCAGTCAACATGATTGACTGCTAGTGGGTCATAGACTAAAACAAAGAACAGTATTATTTTGGTGACAAGTTCTGGAAATTGCATTGCTATTATAACGATTCCATTTAATTGTGATTTTCATTTAGATTCCTTCCTACTGATTGTTGGTGAGTTGGTGACTGGGTAGCATTGGTTAGTAATCACAGGAAGAGTGCATCCTCCAATTTAAGATGACTAACATAATGCAATATTAACATGGACATGCAATTACACAAGTGGGTAGGCTGCCTGGCACCTCATACCTGCTATGCTTTTCAACAAGATCGTGGCTGATCTGATTACTCTAGACTCTCCCCTACCTCCGGTAACCTTTCACCATCTTACTTGTCAAGAATTTATCTAGGAGAAAGTGAGGACTGCAGATGCTGGAGATCAGAACTGAAAATGTGTTGCTGGAAAAGCGCAGCAGGTCGGGCAGCATCCAAGGAACACGAGAATCGACATTTCGGGCATGAGCCCTTCTTCAGGAATGAGGAGGGTGTGCCAAGCAGGCGAAGAAAAAAAGTAGGGAGGAGGGACTTGGGGGAGGGGCGTTGGAAATGCAATAGGTGGAAAGAGGTTAAGGTGAGGGTGATAGGCCGGAGTCGGGGTGGGGGCGGAGAGGTCAGGAAGAAGATTGCAGGTTAGGAAGGTGGTGCTGAGTTGGAGGGTTGGGACTGAGACAAGGTGGGGGGAGGGGAAATGAGGAAACTGGAGAAATCTGAGTTCGTCCCTTGTGGTTGGAGGGTTCCTAGGCAGAAGATGAAAAGCTCTTCCTCCACCCGTCGTGTTGCTATGGTCTGGCGATGGAGGAGTCCAAGGACCTGCATGTCCTTGGTGGAGTGGGAGGGGGAGTTGAAGTGTTGAGCCACGGGGTGGTTGGGTTGGTTGGTCCGGGTGTCCCAGAGGTGTTCCCTGAAACATTCCGCAAGTAGGCGGTCTGTCTCCCCAATATAGAGGAGGCCACATCGGGTGCAGCGGATGCAGTAAATGATGTGTGTGGAGGTGCAGGTGAATTTGTGGTGGATATGGAAGGATCCCTTGGAGGGAAGTAAGGGGGGGGGGGGGGGGGGGGGAGGTGTGGGCGCAAGTTTTGCATTTCTTGTGGTTGAAGGGGAAGGTGCCGGGAGTGGAGGTTGGGTTGGTGGGGGGTGTGGACCTGACATGAGATCACGGAGGGAGTGGTCTTTTCGGAACGCTGATAGGGGAGGGGAGGGAAATATATCCCTGGTGGTCGGGTCCGTTTGGAGGTGGCGGAAATGACGACGGATGATGCGATGTATATGGAGGTTGGTGGGGTGGTAGGTGAGGACCAGTGGGGTTCTGTCCTGGTGGTGATTGGAGGGGCGGGGATCAAGGGCGGAGGAGCGGGAAGTGGAGGAATGCGGTGGAGAGCATTGTCAATCACGTCTGGGGGGAAATTGCGGTCTTTGAAGAAGGAGGCCATCTGTGTTGTTGGGTATTGGAACTGGTCCTCCTGGGAGCAGATGCGGCGGAGACGAAGGACTTGGGAATATGGGATGGCGTTTTTACAGGGGGCAGGGTGAGAGGAGGTGTAGTCTAGGTAGCTGTGGGAGTCGGTCAGTTTATAGTAAATGTCTGTGTTGATTCGGTCACCCGAGATAGAAATGGAGACGTCTAGGAAGGGGAGGGAGGAGTCTGAGACGGTCCAGGTAAATTTGAGGTCGGGGTGGAAGGTGTTGGTAAAGTGGATGAACTGTTCAACCTCCTCGTGGGAGCACGAGGCAGCGCCGATACAGTCATCGATGTAGCGGAGGAAAAGGTGGGGGGTGGTGCCAGTGTAGCTGCGGAAGATGGACTGTTCCACATATCCTACAAAGAGGCAGGTATAGCTGGGGGCCATGCGGGTGCCCATGGCTACTCCTTTGGTTTGGAGGAAGTGGGAGGATTGGAAAGAGAAGTTGTTCAGAGTGAGGACCAGGTCAGTCAGTCGAAGGAGGGTGTCAGTGGAAGGGTACTGGTTGGTATGGTGGGAAAGGAAGAAGCGGAGGGCTTTCAGTCCTTTGTGATGGGGGATGGAGGTGTACAGGGACTGGATGTCCATGGTGAAGATAAGGCGTTGGGGTCCGGGGAAGCGAAAATCATGGAGGAGGTAGAGAGCGCGGGTGGTGTCCCGAACGTAGGTGGGGAGTTCTTGGACTAAGGGGGACAGGACCGTGTCGAGGTATGCAGAGATGAGTTCGGTGGGGCAGGAGCAGGCTGAGAATATGGGTCGACCGGGGCAGTCAGGTTTGTGGATTTTGGGCAGGAGGTAGAAACAGGCGGTGCGGGGTTGGAGGCGGTGGATAGGAGATCCCCTGAGGAGATGAGGTTATGGATGGTCTGGGAGATGATGGTTTGGTGGTGGGAGGTGGGGTCATGGTCAAGGGGGCAGTAGGAGGAGGTGTCCGCGAGCTGGCGTTTAGCCTCAGCGGTGTAAAGATCAGTGCGCCAAACTACTACCGCGCCTCCCTTGTCTGCCGGTTTGGTAGTGTGGTTGGGGTTGGAATGGAGGGAGTGGAGGGCTGCACGTTCCGAGGGTGAGAGGTTGGAGTGGGTGAGAGGGGTAGAGAGGTTGAGGCGGTTAATGTCACGGCGACAGTTAATCTCTTCATAGCCAACTTCATAACCTCCCCCATCAGCGTTCCGAAAAGACCACTCCCTCCATGGCTCCCTCGTCAGGTCCACACCCCCCACCAACCCAACCTCCACTCCCGGCACCTTCCCCTTCAACCACAAGAAATGCAAAACTTGCGCCCACACCTCCCCCCCCCCCTTACTTCCCTCCAAGGCCCCAAGGGATCCTTCCATATCCACCACAAATTCACCTGCACCTCCACACACATCATTTACTGCATCCGCTGCACCCGATGTGGCCTCCTCTATATTGGGGAGACAGACCGCCTACTTGCGGAATGTTTCAGGGAACACCTCTGGGACACCCGGACCAACCAACCCAACCACCCCGTGGCTCAACACTTCAACTCCCCCTCCCACTCCACCAAGGACATGCAGGTCCTTGGACTCCTCCATCGCCAGACCATAGCAACACGACGGGTGGAGGAAGAGCACCTCATCTTCCGCCTAGGAACCCTCCAACCACAAGGGACGAACTCAGATTTCTCCAGTTTCCTCATTTCCCCTCCCCCCACCTTGTCTCAGTCCCAACCCTCCAACTCAGCACCACCTTCCTAACCTGCAATCTTCTTCCTGACCTCTCCGCCCCCATCCCCACTCCGGCCTATCACCCTCACCTTAACCTCCTTCCACCTATCACATTTCCAACACCCCTCCCCCAAGCCCCTCCTCCCTACCTTTTATCTTAGCCTGCTTGGCACACTTTCCTCATTCCTGATGAAGAATTTATCTAGCCCTGCCTTAAAAATGTTCAAAGACTGCTTCCATAATCTTTTAAGTAAGAGAGTTCAAAAGACTGACAACCCTCAGTGAGTAAAAAAATATTGTCCTTATCTCTGTCTTAAATGGGAGACCTTTTACTTTGAAACAGTGACCCATAGTTCTTGATTCTCCCACGAAAGGAATCATCCCATTCATTTAACCTACCTATTTCACTTTGTAGCCTCCTTATGACCTCTTCACAATTTACTTTCTGACTTATATATTTGTGCTGTCAGTAAATTTAGAAACAAGTAAACTTTGAGAATCTCTAATTTAGAAGTTTATGAGGTGATTTTATCAAAATTTGCAAGTATTAATGCAAACAGATAACTTAGGGAAACTTATTTCCCCTGATAAGTCTACAGCTTGGGGGTAAAGTTCAACAATTAAAGATCAACCTTTCAGGATGAAATTTAGAAACACTTCTACATGTAAAGAGTGAGGAAATTTTGAATTTGAAAACTCCTCTTCAGATGTAACTGGAGCTACACCAATAATTAATTTTATACCTGATATAGAAAGAATTCTGTTAGCCAATGTAGGGAAATGGAGCAAAGACAACTTCATGAGTTTAGGTCGCAGATCAATCATGATCTAACTTCTATGTTTGTAAGCTAGATAGCCCTTTGCTGTGGCAACCCTGGCTGAATCACCTATTTTAATCTTAAAGGACACCAGAACCAATTGCAGCACCTTTACTGACACATTCTTTGAGATCAGATAGTGAGGTATAGCAGCATGAATCTCTACTCCTTTTGAACTGTACGTTCACCACTACAGAATTGGTAGTGCTGGATTTAATAAAACAATTATGTCCTTAGTACAAGATAAGCGCATTTAGTTCTGTTAATTGTTTCCATATCATAATTGTAAAATTGTTTCATTTTCTGAATGCCACCTCTCACCTTAACCAATTTTTCTGCTGTGTCCTTTCTTTCTCCCTGGAATCCTTGATTACAATGAACTAATTTCAGTCACAACTGATTTAAAATTGGTTGCAAATGCTCAAATTAAAGTCAAAGTTACTTTTGTTGTGCTGCAACAGCTACAGAATGATTGAGTGACTGTTTCTGTGACTCCAAGCAGTTAAAGAGGATTCTGGAAACATCTGTTATCCCCTTGCAAAATTTATAAATTATCACTGTCAGAAATCAAAATACCATCAAAATACCCAAAGCATCGTATTTCAGTCTCAACTATTAATAAACTGTTTTGACCTTACTGTTGTCTTTAGTATTAAATATTTTGGGACAGTTAACTTAGTGTGGAGGGTTAGTAATTTACAGTCCCACCTCTAAGATCTTGGTTCATATGGTCAGAGGATTCAATGGATTCCTCTCTCTCTCTTTGTCAGGCGTAGCAATAAAACTTGCATTGATTTTAATAAAATAAAGTCGCACTGTGCTTTACAAGCCATTATCAAACCAAAACTTGATCCAATAGAAACTTTGTAAGAATGTTTTAAAGGAGGAGGGACTCAGGGAGAAATTTCCAAAGTTTGATAACGATACTGCTCAAAGAACAGCTCCCTGTGATAGAGTGATAGAAACCAGTATGTGCAAGGAACCAGTATTGAAGGAGCACAGACATGTCAGAGGGTTGGAAGGTAGAAGAGATTTCAGAGAAGGCATTTAACTGAAATGTATTTGGGGATGTCCTTGAAGCACTTTTCCACATGTCAGGCAGCTATAATATGTGCAACTGTACTTGTCAGTAGCTGAGATTAAAAACACCGTCCAGGAGTTCTAATCATTGAAAGCTAACAAATGTGTACTCATAGGCAATATTCTTGTGATTTCCTGGCATGAGCAGCACATGGACAGTGTTAGCCAGCAGAAACACAAAACTATAAATTGTCTCTCACTGAGTCCAGAGTGACACTTTCATCAATTTCACTGTTCAAAAATTTTAATTATCCAATTAGTCTTATATCAAACACAAATATTATGTGTATTAAATATGTCACAGAAATAAAGATGGTACATTCACTCCTGAGCCATTTTCTGCACCAAAATAACTTATCTAGTTCTGTCCAATTGTTAAGAGTTCTCACGACAAAAGTGATTACCACAAGTTTTAAAAATCAACCTGGCAAGACCCACATGGGGATACAGTTTCTTTAAACTAATATCATTGTTGAGAATTTTCTAAAGTTGCACATGAGAAGGCCTGATGACAGACATTTGAAATGCAAGGTCCTGACTGTTTACAGAGTGGCTTGTTTAATAACAGTGGTTATAGAAGCAGACAAAATGAGTCCACTGAGGTTTTATGTTGAGTTTAGCTGTGGATGGGTTTGACAGCTGGCAATTCAAACAGGACAGAGTGACTGGAAATGTGAAAGATTTTATCGGCAACTGGGTAAGTTGAAGTCAGGAATTCTGCCCGAGAAGTACTAACAGTCCAGCAATCACCTTTAATCTGAGAATGCAATATTATTGGGAATTGCCTTTATTATTTATAAATATTACAGTGTACCTGTACCCACTACTCTAGTTTCACCCATTAATGCAAAGTAATTGTTTCAGGTTTACAATTTCTATGTTATAAACCTATACAAGGTTCCATCTCATTTAGAGTCATAGAGATGTACAGCATGGAAACAGACCCTTCGGTCCAATCCGTCCATACCGACCAGGTATCCCAACCCAATTTAGTCCCATCTGCCATCACCCAGCCCATATCCCTCCAAACCCTTCCTATTCACATACCCATCCAAATGCCTTTTAAATATTGCAATTGTAACAGCCTCCACCACTTCCTCTGGCAGCTCATTCCATACACTTACCACCCTCTGTATGAAAAAGTAGCCCCATAGGTATCTTTTATATCTTTCCCCCATCACCCTAAACTTATGCCCTCTAGTTCTGGACTCCACAATGCCAGGGAAAAGACTTTGTCTATTTATCCTATTCATTCCCCTCATAATTTTAAAAAAACTCTATAAGGTCACCCTTCAGCCTCTGACCCTCCAGGGAAAACAGCCTCGCTTCTGTTCTCAACTGTACTAGTCTCAGATTGATCTCTTTCCTCACTATCTCCCTGGGGTCCCACCCTCCCCCGAGGATGCCCTGAGGCATGGTACATTGGGGAAACCAAGCAAAGGCTATGACAACGGATGAATGGGCACTGCACAACAATCAACAGACAGGAGTGTTCCCTCCCAGTTGGGGAACACTTCAGTGGTCCAGGACATTTGACCTCGGACCTTCGGGTGACCATCCTCCAAGGCGGACTTCGGGCCAGGCAGCAGCGAAAAGTGGCTGAGCAGAGGCTGATAGCTAAGTTCGGTACCCATAGGGAGGGCCTCAACTGGGACCTTGGGTTCATGTCACATTACAGGTGACCACACACACACACATATATTTTGTGGGGTGAATTTGTACTGCAGAGTTACATTGTACTTTGCTCAAAAATTGCATGAATTCATGTAAAACTCTGTTGTCTCACTTTTTAGATTAGAATCAATCTAAACATCATGGCATAGACAGAGAACTCAGGGGGCTAACACCTTCAACATATTGTCTAGCTATCACCCATTGTTAACAGCCAACCTGAGAATGCAACCTTTTAGAAAAAGGTTTTGTGATTTACACATGAAAGAAGTGAAACTATCATGGTATTCTAACAGACAACACTCAACGGAAAGACTCAACAACAATGTATAATTTCAGTTACTGTAAATTTTTGCTATAAATTCTGTGTTAGGATTGAGCCCTCCACTATCACCTGATAAAGGAGTGACGCTCTGAAAGCTAGTGTGCTTCCAATTAAACCTGTTGGACTATAACCTGGTGTTGTCTGATTTTTAACTTTGTACACCCCAGTTCAACACCGGCATCTCCAAATCATGACTACAAGGAAGTTGCCAGGATTGGAGGATTTGACCTATAGGGACAGGCTGAACAGGCTGGGGCTGTTTTCCCTGGAGCATCAGAGGCTGAGCGGTATATGAATAGGAAGGGTTTGGAGCGATATGGGCCGGGTGCTGGCAGGTGGGACCAGATTGGGTTGGGATATCTGGTTGGCATGGACAGGTTGCACCAAAGGGTCTGTTTCCATGCTGTACATCTCTATGACTCTACTTCTTTTATACTTTTCTAAGGATTCATTCAATCTATTCTGTCTATACCTTACATATGCTTCCTTCTTTTTTCTTAACCAAACCCTCAACCTCTTTAGTCATCCAGCATTCCCTATACCTACCAGCCTTTCCTTTTCACTGACAGGAATATACTTTCTCTGGATTCTCGTTATCTCATTTCTGAAGGCTTCCCATTTTCCAGCCATCCCTTTACCTGCAAACATCTGTCCCTTCTCTAGCTTCCCACAGAGTTCTAGGTACACCTGATCAGGTGCTGGGGATTTATCCACCTATATGCATTTCAAGACATCCAGCACTTCCTCCTTTGTAATATGGTCATTTTGCAAGGTGTCACCATCTATTTCGCCCTATTCTCTCCCTAGTTATCCTTTTGTCCTTAATGTATTTGTCAAAACCCTTTGTATTCTCCTTAATGCTATTTACCAAAGCTATTTAATGTCCCCTTTTTGCCCTCCTGATTTCCCTTTTTGTTTGTGATTTAGGACTTTTTCGAGTTCTCTTCAGTCTTTAAGAAATATTAGAAAGTCAGACACTATATATTATATATTATAAATATCTATTGCAAAATTATAGATTATTATAAATATAGTCTTTATGAATGTTGGTCATTCTCCAATTTATGCAAAAATATGTTCGATGTAAACAATGTGACTCCTTAAGCCTCTTTGGACAAATTAACATCATGACATATCTTCTACCTGAACTTCACTTTCTCACCTTATCCATATCCCTTCCTCCCAAACAATACATAATAAGGAGAGTTTTTTTTTTAATCTCAAGTAATGCATTCATTATTTTTCAGCTAAAAGTGATGAGCTCCATCAACTCTGAAGTAACAAAGTCTAATTGTGATTAAATAAATAGAGGTACTGATTATTTCAAGTTTAATATTGTTTGCTGAAGGAACTTTGCATATCAGAATGGAGTTAATAACTTGAGGCTGAAGGTGAGAAGAGCAGATCTGAAGCACCCAGAATTTTAAACTTGTTTTACATCTATAGAAATGATCTAATATTTACAGTGTGAAGTCTGATGTCTACTTTTCCAATGTATTAACAACAGATCAACATAGATGGATGTATATCATATATAATAGACATGCAAAAATAAATTCAATCTAAACAATTCAGCTGCTAGAATAAATTTGGAAAGTACAAATTGCAAGGAGTATTATAAAAATTTTTTAAAAAATAAGTGCAGGTGATTTACACATATTTGAAATCAATTCTGTTGCCCTACAAATTTTTTGAACATATAATCATGTAAGTGGAGGCAATGGCCTAGTGATATTATCGCTTGACTGTTAACTTCGAAACTCAGCTGAAGTTCTGGGAATGTGCATTTGAATCCTGCCACAGCAGATGGTAGAATTAAGTTCAATAAAGAATCTGGAATTATGAGTATGATGATGATCATTAATCCATTTTTGATTGCCAGGAAACACCCACCTGGCTCACTAATGTCCTGGAAGGAAGGAAATCTGCTCTCCTTACCTTGTCTAGCCGACATGTGACTGCAGACCCAAAGCAATGTGGTTGAGTCTCAACTGAGCAATTAGGCATGGGCAATAAATTCTAGCACAGCCAGTGACATCCATGTACCGTATTATGAATTAATAAAAATTTCTGCTGAATCAAATTACTCAGTGCCAGTTATTAGAACAGGTACCATTTTAAAACATAGCCTCATTCCTCTGCTCATTACTGCTATGCAGAAACAAATTTGGGAGGAATATGCACCTCCCTGATGTGGCAAGATTAATGGTGAGTGAGTTGACTTAATTGGCGGATGTGAAAGAATTAGATTCACACTCAGTCCTCACTATCTGTGAATTTGCTACCCGCTGATCCATGAGGTCGGCCCCAGACCCTATCTTTTCTTTTCTAGCATAAACCTATTTGGCCTGATCAAATGGCCCTTTGTGGTAGATAGGAGAGTTACATGATAACAACATCCGTGTTTATTCTTAACTGCAGGAAGTCCATTGCCCTAGCCCCATAGATAATGAAGATTTGGTGGAGTCCTCAAGCTTTAGAACACAATTCTGAATTTTGCCCTCAAGTGGCAACAAGCTCACTTCCATGTTTTGTTAATATCTCAAACCTGCTGTATTGACATCGAACTTCCAATTTCTTTGACTCTATCAAAATGGTGCAAAAACATAATGGGTAAAACAGAGTGGGGCATGTGGTGACTTACTTGTCAGTGTCTGTTGCAGGTTGAGGAACAGCTGCATTAGCCACCTAGTTTCACTTTACAGAGAATTGTTTCCTCTGCACATATTGTCCCTTCATGGTTACTGGCTATACTCTTCCTGGACCCTTTGTCAACAAAATTTAGGGTCAGCAAAGTTCCAGACTGACAACGTCTTCATATGTCTTGGACTAACTGAGTAACAACTTCAGAACCTTCACCATCTATCTTGAAGCTGAGAGAGAACTATGATTTGCATGTTTTTGTCATGTTGCTTTGCATTTGGGGATGTACAATCATGTACCCATTCAGGATGTTTTGTGCTGCATGGAACCAACATCAATGGCCACTATAATAGTTTGGTCTTTTTAGTGCAGAATGTCTTCAACATTTACATAAAAGGATCCAGCATCTGTGTCTTAACTTGCCTTTTCAGAACAGGAAGTCTTGAATGCAAACTTAGAGGCATGCAACCTTTATGGGTTAGCCTGCTTGTTTGTGCACAAGATCTTTAATACTAAGTAACAGACTGCCAGTGTCTGTAGTTAAATTTGCTTTTTAGCACAGAAAGAGAGACAAGCAGCTTGTGGAAGTGGGGAGCACTGAAGAATAAGTCAAACTGGATGAGTGAGGGTGAACTACAGTCAATCAGGGGTGTTACCACAGTCAGTCAAGAGGCTTGTTAGAATACAGTCCAGGAACTTGGTCTGGAGATCCATGCCCTTCAAGTCTTTGGATGGGGTCACAGTCAGCCCTCCAGTTCAAACAGTCCAGGGTTACACATAGGTCAGTGCAATTGAGAGATCAGTGGGTGAGACATGGACAGTTGGGGGTGTCCTGCCAAATCAGTTCATGGAGGTGGGTGGACTGTGGTTTGGTTGGCTTCATTGAAATGGAAAACTGAGGGAAAAATCACCGTAAGAGAAAATAACTGCAGAGAGTAGGTTGGGACCTTATAGTGAATGAGAAGAGATGGGGAGCTCCAGAACATAGGGTTCAAACACGTCACAGTAACTCTGCCTTTGTATGAGGAGGGTATAGGGCCACAAGGGCTTTGGAACCTGCAAAGTAATGAGCTCTGGAAGTAAAACAGGTATATTAATATTAATGTAAAGGTGTCAACAAAAATGGGTGGGTGGGGGTGGGGAGATAAAAGGCCATAGGGACAGTAAGATAAAGGAATGTGCAGAATGGGGTGAGTTTGGTGCATAATAGGTGGAGCCTGTCACTCAAATAGAAAGTTTGAACCTCGTCATGTTCGGTTGAAAGTCAATTGAACAATGACTTCACAAAATGGTTGTGACCGCACGTGAAGGGGGAGGAATAAGTTAACATTTTTTTAATAAGCGGTGTTATGAAATTTGATTTTGAGGAGCTGCAAGAAGCAATTGCAGCAAGCATGGCTTCACTTATTAAGCAATGTCACCCATTTGGCTTCTATTCTCATTTCAGCTGGAGGTGGATAACAAGTTGTGGAGTCACGTATTCAGGAACATTACATTATGCACTGATTGCCTGCCTGCGCCCCCCCCCCCCCACCACCCCACCCCTTCATATTATAAAAAGGAACTGAAAAGTGGAACCTGAGGTTTCCATTTGGCAATGACATCTCAGAGTAAGTACTGGAAGATAATGCATCACAGGTACCATATCATCGCACTCAAAAGTAATACATAATGACATGGGCTATGATGTGCAAGGGAGAGTTGTTTGGACTGTGAAGGAAACTGCTTCAAGGTGGCTTACTGGCAGAGGTCTACTCCCAATGGAACACAGGCATGTTGATAGATTACAGTGAAACTGAATAGGTTTACCTACCTCAGAGCTCTATATTGTAGCACATCTATGACCTTCTTCTGGCCTCACCGTGTGAGGGCATAATATTCAGCTTGATTGTTAAAGATGTGAGTGCTCAGATGATCCCTCAATAACACAAGGTTATCACTCTGACTTTCCCTAAAGAATTCTCTAATCGAGCTAAAATACCTGAGGCTTTGCCAGGCTTCCTGGTTGCCTTGCCCCTCCTCGGAATAAAATAGAGAAGGAAAGTATGTATACAAGAACTTCAGCAAGTCTAGCAAAAACAGTGACCTCCAGTGGTTGCCACATAGACTCAGGAGGAAGGTTCACCAGCAGAAGGTTCACCAAGAATGTCCAGGCAAATGGTGAGATCCAGGGATTGTAGATTTCACTGGGGTTGGTTAGCTTAGCTGACTGGAAGACTGACATGCAATGCAGAGTGACACCATATGACATGGGTTCAATTCCTACAGTGGCTGAGGTTACTATGAAGAACTCTCCTTCTCAACCTTGTCTGAGGTGTGGTAACCCACAGGTTAAACTACCCCCAGTCATCCCTCTGATGAGAGAGGTCGGGTTGGACTGTGATGACTTTACCTTTTCTAGCTTTCATTGCAGTTATCTTCAAATATCTGGACTGCAATATTATTAACAATTAATAATCTCCTGCTCCATTATATCAGTGATCTGTCAGATGTTGAAGGAGGACTTGAGCTCGCCAGAGCTGGGTGGAAATCTCTTTTGGATGGCTATTGAGGGAACAGCTTCATTTAATTTTATGTTAATGACTTGCTTCAGGGAGTGACTACAGACCTCTTTTGCATGTCCCAATCCATGAGATGTCTTGCATCCAGGATGTCACTGATGTCATTTTTCCCACAGCACATGTCTTCCCATCCTTCTCCCTTGGTGAATATAATCAAACAGTTAAGGCATTGGGATTATCTGTCATCACTGGTTTCCAGAAAGTACTATCTTTTGTACCTAGTTTGTTTTAATAATGCCCTATCACCAACCTCTGGCACTTATGAATGGAAAAGGATTCCACTCCAGCACCCTTTTGGAGGTCTGCACCAGATATCCTGTGAGCTTGCATAACCCGTACACATTGAAGCACTCACCTGCCTTCTCTTCTCAAGGTTCTCAGCTAATACAGGCTACAAGACAAGGGGTACCCTCTGCAAACATGGTTCATGGCTTCTTCACAAATCTGACAAACAAATGCCAAATGGAGACAAAACACTCCAGTGGAATAGACCACACACTCATGAAGGTGAGGTTCTGATGTGTGTTCTACAATAGTGAGGTCTTGCAGTATAGACCAAACAGGTTGTCATACATTATTGTGGCCTGCTGTGCCCTTCACAACTTAAGCAAAGTGAGATTTTATGAATATAGCCAAAATGGGTCATCAATAGCAGTCCTTTGAGGTTGATGATGAGGCAGTGGATCAGGACATTAACCAAGAGCAACTCCACAAAGAGGATGGCAGAATAATGTACCATAGAATCTGAGAGGCCAAAGACAACCTCATAGCCATCTGCTTCCAGGATGCATGAATTGGGTTTTTATTTAATTTGATTGCTAATCTAGCAGACATATTAGCTTAATGCAAAGGATTTGTGGACCTTCTTTTTCAATACAATTGATATTGATCACCTCCCATGGCTAAAGCAATGGAGTTCAGGTTTGAGTGCGCATCTAGTAGCCAACTGAGCATTCTGCTGGACCTGGGTCCTTTAAACAACTCCCACACATTCCATTAAGAGGCCAGGCACTTGCACGCCAAAGCTATCACAGTAACAGAAACATTGGAGGATTCCTCCATCCTTCATTCCAACAACCAAGTGCATCTGGTACACATGCCAGATGTTATCCTGTGCCGGTCTCTGCACAGGGGTGCATTTTCCACCTGGGGTCAAGCAGATGCCTGGTCTCCAGTACTAGTCTGAGTGCCAAACGTCTTAGATGTTGCATCACTGATAGGCTGTGGAGAAATGTCAGTGACATACTCACCAGATTCACATCAAATCTAGATTGAGTACCCACCAAAGTGAAAGTCTTTGAGTTGTTGGTTGGTGCAGGTAAAAGTCTTGCAAGTGTACCCTCTGATGATTCACTGACATCCTCATCAGAGGCAAAGTGGAGCTGAGGGTCTCAGGCTTGTGGTTGTTCATTAGGAACCACTGACTGTATAAGAAAAGAGAGGAGATGGATGAAAGCCTTTGTAGAATGATTTAACCCTGATGGTAATGAGAGAGAGTCATCCTACAATAGAGCTTACTGGATTGGTTGTCCACTAGTGTCTCCTTGTCACTACACAAGTGGTACTGTGTGGAGTCAGGTATCTGGCACTGCCCACTTCACCCCCCCCCACCTTGCTATAAATTCTGTGTCTTACAATCGTGTACTCCACAACCACCTGATAAAGGAGCAGCGCTCTGAAAGCTAGTGCTTCCAATTAAACCGGTTGGACTATAACCTGGTGTTGTGGGATTTTTAACCATGTAAATGAAGGGAGACTTGGTGATGGGATACCAGCATCTGTGCAGTTATTTTACCCATTACCTTGTTTGTATAATTAATGAGTAAAAATGTAAAAGATCGAGCAACATTAACCATCCAGTCCGTTGCAGTTAACACCATGAAATTTACTTGTCACCACACTTTAACTAAAATGGGAAATTCAACCCATAATTGTAACTACCCAATGACCAAGGAGTAATTATAGTCATAAAATCATACGGTCATACAGCATGGAAGCAGATGTTCGGTCCAACCAGTCCATGCCGACCATAATCTCAAACTAAGCCAGTCACACCTGCCTGAGCTTGGCCCATATTCCTCCAAACATTTCCTTTTCATGTACTTATCCAAATGTCTTTTAAACGTCGTAATTGTAGCCACATCCGCCACTTCATTCCACACACGAACCACTCCCTATGTAAAACAAATTGCCTCTCAACCTTTTTAAATCTTCTCCTCTCACCTTAAAAATATGCCCTGCAGTCTTGAAATCTGCTACCCTAGGGAAAAGACACCTGTTGTTCACAATAACTACGCCCCTCATTATTTTATAAATCTCTATAAGGTCATCTCTCAACCTCCTATGCTCCAGTGAAAAGAAGTTCCAGCCTATCCAGCCTCTCCTTATAACTCAAACCCTCCATTCCTGGCAACATCCCTCTCCATTTTAATAATAACCTTGCTGTAACATGGGTAATTGATAGAGCTGCTTTCCATATCTCTTCAATTAACTGCAATGATTAAATAAATCATTGTATGGAAGTCAAAAAGGAAATTAAAAAGATTTGTTTTCATAGCAATGGCTGCTACACTTTGAAAGTAGTTCATGTGTGACATTTTGAATACATGAAAAGTGTCTTATAAATGCAAGTTACTTCTTTCCATCTCATATTCCATTAACCCAGAACAGTTTCCCATTTGTCAAATTAAGGCATGCTAGCTCATTGCAAAACATTTATCCACATTTGTTGTATCTGATTAGACATTGCTAGACTTAATCAGATTTTGATTATGACCAGCACAACTGAATTAAAATAAAATAGAAACTGCAATCATGCCACCATGTGCCAGATTTAAGGATCTCTTGACATACCATTATTCAGACAATAAAAATTCTCCCTAATGGAAATGGTTTGAATTAGTAGCCAGGCTGATTTAAAAAATAATATTCCCTACAAGACTTTGGCTTAGCTCTTTTGAGGTTAACTTTTGATTTGATCATAAAACACGAATTGCAACAAACTGAAACTATTACTTCTTACTTAGCCAAACATCTATTTTATGTTAAAATCCATTTGCATTGTACAGCACTCAAAGGTTCCTGCTTTTATTTCTAAAGCCATTGGTACAAAATTACATTTTCCAATGACAAGGGTAATATCTCAAGAAAAATCTTAGAATTCCATTTACTGAAAGTGTAATTTAATCTATTTAGTTAATGAAAACCAGTGGCTCCAATTTAAACAGATGGAATTGAGAAATGTTATTTCTAAAAGAAAACTGAAGTGTATTATTCGGGATGCACCTGTTATTTCAGGTTTGGCCATTTTCATAAGCCTGATGAACCCCGAGCTGAGTCTTGTTTTAGGCATAGGCCAAGAAGTGTGGTAAGAATTACAAGTAGCATTTTGTATTTTTAAATAGAAGCATGGAATTCAAGAATAATGAAATAATGACAAATATGTAGAAAAACAGATCATGGTTAATACTTGGGAAAAGATCTTTGCTATTAACCTATCTGTGTCGCTCATGATTTTATAAGGTCACCTATAAGGTCACCCGTCAACCTCCTAAACTCTAGTGAAAAATGTCCCAGCCTATTTTTATAACTTAAACCATCCATTCCTGGCAGCAGCCTGGTAAATCTTTTCAGAACCCTTTCCAATTTAATAATATCCTCCTTATAGTAGCTTACTTAAATATATGCATTTCAGGAAAGCATCATAGTAATATGCTTGCACAGGCTGCCATGTTGATTTTAGATTTTAAGCTGTGTTCAGCTGCCTATTCAGGGCATACAATGTCAATGGTTGTAAAAGCTTCAGATTGACATGTACCATTAATATAATGAGTGCAGTTAATAATATGGAATGTATGGTCATCTTCTGAAATTTGCTTTTTGCCTAGTTAACTCTGAACATCATGAATGTGTTGCTTTTTGGATGGCTATTGAGGGAACAGCTTCATTTAATTTTATGTTAATGGCTTGTTTCAGGGAGTGACTACAGACCTCTGTTGCATGTCCCAATCCATGAGATGTCTTGCATCCAGGATGTCATTTATGTCATTTTCCCAGTGGGATGTGTTTAATAGAAAGCTTTCTCTTAAAAAGAAAGTCTTTTGTTGACAACATACTGCCATGTTAAAAACTTTTTTCATTACAGTCATACCATTCAAATATGAATATCTAAAACTGTATGTACTTGTAATTCCTTAACCTTGTGTATAAAAACACTGTAAAATTGACAGGAGAGATCAGTGAGCTGAAGCTGTCAACCAAGCGGAGGTTCAGGTCTTTCAAAATGTATAATGGATGTCTTGTCTTAACCATATCACATCATGTATTCTCAGCATGGAGGTTGGGGGTAGACTGCTATGGAATGGGGCATGAGCGTCAACAGGGGTGACTGGGGTGCAGGAAATGGCATTAGGATTTTCTGAGGCTGAGGAAGTGCGAGTGGCGAGGCTCAAATATTGCCATTTGTCCCTACATCATAACCACAAATCCCGAAATGAAAAACCTGTGTTTTTATAGACACCTTCGAAACAGGCAGGAAAAGCTGTGTATTTTCCTTACTCCTTCCCTTGCCTCATGATTCACAAGGGAACTGGACATGGCCCTTGTGGCTAAAGTGATCAATGGGTATGGGGAAGAGGGTGGGAAGTGGCTGCTGACTGCATTGGTGAAAACGCAGAAACGATTTCCAAGAATGATTTCAGGAACATGAAGCTTCAGTGATGAGGATAGATTGAAAACGTTGGGACTGTTGTTCTTGGAGAGAAGGAGGCTGAGAGGAGATTTGACGTGAGGTTTTAACATTGCTGAAATTTAGACATTTAAATCTCCTTAAATGCCTCACCTCTCTGCTGCTGAAAATAATTTCTCTTCATGGACTATTGAAACCTTGATGATTTTGAACATCTGCATCTCCCTTTAATCTTCTTTTCCCTAGGGAAAGTAGATAGTCTCTCCATCCAACAGAATTCTTTCATTCCCAGTATTATTCTAATAACTCTCCTGTGCATTTAACGTAAGGATTTGACACCTTCTCAAGTGTGTTGCTCAGTGTTGTGTGAAACTCAAAAATGTTATCTCCAAATCAGATCATTAAGAGTTAATGGCTAAAGGTTAATTGGACATGACAATGAGGAATTGAAGCAAAGTGGAAAAATTCATTAAAATATGCCTGGTGAGAAAAGCAGCCTGTTTTGGTGGAGAGGCAGCTGTGGGAACTGTATTTTTCGTAGTTAACATGGAGTCACCTGGCCATGTTTTCAACTTATTTTCTGCACAATGGAATGTCTGGAAAAGCACTGGAAGTACTGTGGGTTGGTGAAACAGCATGTATCCAGAAAAACATTGTCCCATCATGGGATTTTCCCCATCAGATAGACTGAGGCCATGGACCTTCATCATTGGGCTGGTGTTTGTGGACTGGTGCTGTGGAAATTTGGATAGAGCTCCAAGGGCCAGCCATCATCCAAGAGTCCTTGGGGAATGCAGTGGCAAGTGAGGACTGCAGATGCTGGAAATCAGAGTCTAGATTAGAGTGGTGCTGGAAAAGCACAGCCGGTCAGGCAGCATCCGAGGAGCAGGAAAATCGACATTTTGGGCAAAAGCCCTTCATCAGGACTGAAGGCAGGGACCCTCCAGGGTGAAGAGATAAATGGGAGGGGGGTGGTGCTGGGGAGAAGGTAGCAAAGAGTACAATAGGTGGATGGGGTTGGGGATGAAGGTGATAGGTCAGAGAGGACGGTGGAGCGGATAAGTGGGAAGGAAGATTGGCAGGTAGAACCAGTCGTGAGGATGGTGCTGAGCTAGAAGATTGGAACTGGGATAATGTGGGGGGGAAGGGAAATGAGGAAACTGATGAAACATTGATGCCCTGGGGTTGAAGTGTTCCGAGGTGGAAGATGAGGTGTTCTTCTTCCAGGCGTCGGGTGGTGAGGGAGCGGCGGTGAAGGAGGCCCAGGACCTCCATGTCCTCGGCAGAGTGGGAGGGAGAGTTGAGATGTTGGGCCACAGGGAGGTGGGGTCGATTGTGAGACTAACTTGTTGAATATGTCTAAAATAGGTTAAACTCATTAATGGATTCACTCATTAATTTACATATATCTAAAGTAGATTAAGCTAATAAATTTGCTTTATATCTTTTTGTATTCGTTTTGGTCAGACCTTACAGAACCTGTTAGGTACCTTCAGCTAACAATATACCTAGATGTAGATGCCATATTCCAATTAGGACCAAAACAATGTGTATAATGTACTCGTTACTGTGTTCTATGCCTCTCTTCATAAAGCCAAGGATTCCAAAGTCAGTATTATAATGTAGAAAATATGAGTCAATTTGTAAACAACAAGTTTCTACAACCAACAACATGATAAAGATTGGATAATTTGTTTTGAGTGAGGGATAAATATTGGCCAAGGCATGGAGGGATAATTCCCTGTCCTTCTTTGAAGTTTTGCAGTATTATCCTCAATCGGCTGCAAAATTTGTTTTGAGTTTGTGAAGTTTGTAGAGGTTTAAAGGAGTTGCTAGCGGGTAAAGTCTGCAGTAAGTGGTGCAGACTGTGCAAAGGTGTTGTCTGTGTCTTGCAAGGAGTTTGAGCAAACCAGTTTCTCCCAGAGCTGGGTGTTTTAGTTGCAGTTCCACTTGCTTTTAGCATGAGTGGGGACGTCATGCAAAAACATCAAAGAAGACAAGCTGCTCAGACAGCAAAGAGCAGAAGGGAGAAAAGGATTTTCAAAAGGAAGCTTTATATATCAAGAGTCCTCTAGGAGCATCTCTACCCATCGCGGCTCAGCAGCGGTTTTCTGTAGGCCATCCTATCAATGTATTCATCTGAGTCCTCAGCAGAACTTGTGTATGATCTCACACTCCTGGAGCTGTGATCCTTTCTGCCAACATTTCTGCAGCCTACTTATGCCAGTGATTCACATTTCAGTTCCTGCCTATGTTACCCTTATAAAGATTGTCCAGATCTTGCTGTATGCAGGGTACGCTAAGTACAATGTTCTTGAGTGATGTACCTGCTATGGTCATTTTCCAACTGATGAGATTAACCCTTTTCCTTTATATGGCTCATCTTGTTAATCTTCTGTCAATGATAACACTAGAATACTGATGTTGTGAGTTTCAATGGTGGTAATGCAATTGAACGTCAAGGGTAAATAGTCACATTCCTTGTAGCTGGAGAGGGTCATTGATTGATATTTGAGAGACTTGAATATTCCTGCTTATCAATCCAAGCCTGAATATTGTCCAGATCTTACCACATGCAGGCATAGACTGGTTCATTATCTGCAGAGGTGCAAATGGATCTGAACGCTGCACAATCATCAGTCCCACATCCAATCTTGTGGGGACTTAATTCCTCGGAATTAGATGCAGTAATGCTGGCCTTCTCACTCAAGTGGAAATATACAGATCAATAAAGTTATCTCAAACACATTTCAATTCTATGTTCCTTTAATACTATTGTTATTCTGGGCTATATTAGGATATTCGAAGTTTCCCTATATGTTTGCAATTTTTTGGAAGTTGCTTGCAAAGTTACTCCATTATTTCCTTCTTACTATTTAGTGTCTTATGAAGTGCGCCCAGTAATGTAATAGCTCCTTTATATAAGTGAATAGATACTGGTGTTTCTGTCATTCCCCTGTATCTTGTCTGTAATGTTCCACCCTAAAGTTCCTCTCCATGCTGAATTAATTTAAATTGTCACCCACCATTCTCATCACACCTTGCTGATGACAGGAAGTGAGGCAAAGATTCATTGCTTCATTTAAGAGAAAACTGAATAAATATTTGAAGCTGAAGACAATACAGATCATGAGAGCAGAGCAAAAGCTCTCTGGATTGTTGTCAAAAAGAACCAGCATTGATATATTATTTAAATGATCTCACTCTATGCTATAAAATTCTCCAACATTCTGGTACAACTTCCAAATTGGTTGCAATTGTTAGAAAGAACATTGAGAAATAGTACGAGATAAACACTACTACTCTAAAGGATGGGCAGGAGCAGAGGGGCCTTGATATCTATGTTTATGCAGTTAAAGGTGGCCAAGTTTATAGAGAATGTGACTAATAAAGTTTACAGTATCCTAGACTTTATGAATAGGGACATACAATACGACATCAAGAAGACTATGCCGAATTTATATAAGAACTAGCGAGAAACAAGCTGGGGTAATGTGTAAAGTCATGTGTGCCATACATCGAGGAGGACATGGTAGGGTGATCCTTTAGAGCATAAGATGTTTAATGGTTCCAGGGATGAGAAACTTCTGTTACGAAGAAACATTGGATTAGTTGGGACTGATTTCCTCAGAGAAGAGATGGCTAAGATGAGATTTGATCAAAACCAGGAGAGGTTTGGACACATTAGACAGGATAAAACTGTTCCTGCTCATAAATAGTTCAAGAATGAGATTTAAAGTCATTTTAAAAGAAGCAAACACAATGCGAGAAATAAAAAAATGTTCACAAAGTGAGCCTCTGGGTCTGTAGTATGCAGCCTGTAAATCTAGTTCAATTGTGGCATTCAGGCGGACATTAGATGTTTATTCAAATAGAAATGACATGCAGGATTATGAAAGAAGTGTGCAAAAATCGCACAAGGTAATTATACTCAGCTGGTGAACCAGTGCAGGCACAATGGGGCTAAATGGCCTCCTTCTGCACTGTAGCAATTCTGTGGTTGTGATACTAATTGTGGATATTGTGGGGGTGAGGAGAACATTCCAGGGAAATGGAAGGTTACTAAGTTAAATTGTGGTTAAAAGGTAAGCTTGGTGTGGTAGGGCAAGGATGCAAGCACTTCTGTTCTTCCTCATCCACAAGCAATAAAGACTTCTACCTCAGAGATCCAGCCTTTCACTGCCTTTCATCTGTCAGATTTCCCAAGTTTAAGGAGATCTGAGGGATGTGAGTTCAGAAATAAAACATTAAAAATGGAGGAAAGCAATCTTCTAAAAAATATTTCAATAACCAACCCATCTTGTAAGGATAGGATGTTGCCACCACTCCACTCCACATTCGAATTGAACATTTGCAGTTGTGTTTCTCTTACCCGGGGGTTGGGGGTTAGGTGTGGGTGGTGGTGGCAAGATTATCATTACCCATAGAAATGAAGAAAGAATCACAGAACAAATTTACTTGCTCTTGTCACTTAAAATGGGTTTAGCAAATTCCAGCATGTAAATCAACATTAAAATTTAGCCTGATCTGATATTTGTGTCAAGCTAAACCTGAGCTAATGGTTCCAAAAATAGTGCATAACAATGCAGCATGCATGTGTTAGAGAATCATATGTGAATTTCAGCAATCAGAACTTCAGTCCTGTGATGTCAACGTGCCAAAAATGATACAGTTCTTTTGCTTCAAAGTAAAAATACTTCCAAGCAATTTTTTCAGAAACTCAGTGGCTCTTTAACCTGATTCAAATTAGTCTGATCTACCTCCATAGTCAACCCTTTTGTTTTTTTTTAAATTGTATTTTACTTCTAGCTGCAGTTTCATGGTCAGGGCAGCTCCAGAAAATTCCAAATGAGGTAGTGTAGTTGTGCCCAAGGGAGATGGAGACAGCCAAAATCCTGGCAAATGGATAACTTTTAACCAGAGAAATGTTATGCTTGAATTGGAATTGAGCTTGAATCAAGGTTATACAATTGGAATGTGAGTGGAACTGCACATTGGAATATTATACTTGGATCAATTGTGTGTTTATCTGGGCTCCAGTGTAACAAATACTGACTATGACATTTATTTTACATGGTGAAAGGAGATATCAGAATCCCCTTCAAAACCCTCCCTCTGCTTCTCCAAACTCATGCATGGTCCTGAAATTCTCCACTGGGAAGTAATTGAGAGTAATTAATTTTTTAAATTAGCAAGATGTTTAGTGGCAGTGCTATTCACCGAAGTTAATGTTCAGATTACTATTTTTCATCAGATGTTTACTCACACAGGAGTACAAATTTCTGGACAGTATAGGTCAAGGGACATTTTTCATATATAAACTGAAAGAATTATGGATGTTGGAAATCAGAAACAAAAACAGAAATTGCTGGAAAAGTATCTGTGCAGAGAAATTAGAGTTAACATTTTGTCTCCAGTACCCTTCCTCAGAATACTTTTTCATATGTTCAACTTATACAAATAACTATGCTAGGTTATTTTACAAGGTAAACACATTGTATGCATACCTCCTTAAACATGATTTGGAGATGCCGGTGCTGGACTGGGGTGTACAAAGTTAAAAATCACACAACACCAGGTTATAGTCCAACAGGTTTAATTGGAAGCACTAGTTTTCGAAGCGCCACTCCTTCATCAGGTGGTTGTGGAGGACACAATTGTAAGATACAGAATTTATGGCAATTTTTAACTCCTTAAACATGTTTTGATACATGCATATAAAATTCATTTCTATTCTAATTTAATCTGATTATTAGCATGCTTAAAATTGTTAGTGTTAAAAGAGACACTAAAATCTTCTATACAGGTAATTACCCATTGTGATTTTAGAAAATTTAAACCTATCTGAGCATCTGAGGACTTATTTGTACAATTTCAAGGGAGCCAAGGGGACAGCAGCTTTTCTCTTTGTAAAGGAAATTCAGCACACTTGCTACAAGAAGGGCACCCTCAGTTGGTTTTTGCATTGGATGGAACATTACAAGCACCCTAATGTGCAGGAATCCGCTGTTGGCAGGCAAGTGGGGGAAACTATTTCCAATATGGAAAGTTTGCTTTAGTTAATGGTGGAGTTTCCGTACTCCTGGATGCACCCTCTGCAGAATTTCATGACTGGTATAAATGGAGTATTAGAAACAGAATATAATGAAAATAATATAGATACCCCATATCTCTTTTCAACTACCGTCACTGTTTGTTATGTATGGTAGTGATCTTATATCTAATGTTCTCATTTTGAAAGGGTGAAGAGTGTTTACATGTGCATGGCATTCTGAAAATTAAATGCAGATGAAAGGGCATACTTTAATTGCATCTCCTCGTTGTTTTAATCAGTGTAAGAATTTCAAATACAAAATCTCAACCACCAGAACCAAGAGACATTAAATGAGAACTGTAGCAAAAGTTCAATTGGAACTTTACAGTAACCACAGCGAACAAATTAAACAATTAAAAGCATCCCTTCTCTCTCTTTAACAAAGAATAGCATTAAGCTGTGAAAGTGTCTGGACAGAGGTGCAGAATAGTGGAAAGTAACAGAGCTGGAAATGAAAGACAGAGAAATATGATAACAAATTAAATTTAATGGGATTCATGGGCCTATCAAGCCCCTGCAGGGACTGTCATGAGAAATTACCGCAAAATTTGATTTTATAGATTCTGTAAAATTGGAAGATATTCCTTTATCTGTTTGGAATTTAGTGTGCCAAAGAAAAAAGTAAACTAAAGAAAGGGACTCATGATTGGAACAAATCTGAATTCTGAATTGTGAGAATCACATTTTTCTTAATCTGAAACTGCAGTAATAGAGAAAAATCAAGCTGCTCCACCTCCCTGGAATTCTCTATCGCAGATGGCTGTGGAGGCCAAGTTGCTACATACATCCAAGAAAGAGATTTCTTCTGGATTTTAAAGGCATCAAGAGACATGGCGAGAAAAGAGAAATATGCCTTCAAGACAGAGAAACAGCCATGATCATATTCACTGCTCCTAGTTTTTGTGTTCTATTTCTCTTCGATCAATATGCTTATTACCAAAATGAGTTTGCTCCTGAGCAATGATATACTTAACATGGAGCAAATGCTTCCTATTGTGAAATACTGGGCATTTTGTATATCAGAATATATGAATAGATAATTGAGTAAAGACAACTTAAAATTTAGTGGTAGATATTCTACAGTAACACTTGTGGCAAATCAGGTTTTTACTATTTATACCTTGGGCAGAGATGAAGATATCAATGAAACATTTGTTTTTTCACCTTTCATTCCATTATCATCCCTCACACTGCCACTTTATGGTCTCACCTCTGTTAGTTTCTTTCATACTTTATATACTTCAAAGAGATCATCTCTTCACTTCCTAATTTCCACAGAATAAAACCATTAATCTAATTTAATTAATTTCTCATCAAATTTCAGTCTCATCATCTTAGAGGTCAGAAGGTTACAAAGCCTTCCTAGTAGGGAACATCTGAACATGATATACTAGGCAATTCTAATCACATTTGTACAACTGTAATAGTTCTTCCTTGATTTTGTATTTTGAGTCTCTTGTAATATGGGCATATATCCAATTAACTACTTTGATTGTTTCTTAAATCTGTCACTGACTTTTAAGGGGTTGTCTGCTTGGACCACTAAAACCAACATTTATCTATACCTTCGATGCTTCCTCATTTAGACTATTTTCCCATCTGCTATTCTTACTCCAAAGGGTACTACCTCAAACTCTTCTGTGTTAAAATGTATGTCTCATCAAATATAATTGTACTGCACAGGCTGGAGATCAGAAATAAGAAAAGAAGGTGCTGAAGAATCTCATCAGCTCTAGCAGCATCTATGAAGAGAGAAACAGAGATAATCTTGAGTTCGAAAAGACTCTTCTTTGGAACTTTTGCTCTGGGTGTACTCGCCATCTGTTCCACTTTATTTTCCTTCCCCATTGTCAACAGCAAAAAGACAATTATGTTCCCTTCAATTTTCCTCCTCACTGTTCAAGATCTAAATACACCCTCCAGGTAAAGCGACAGTTCACGCGCACTTCTTTCAACATAATTTATTGTATTCACTGTTTACAATGCAATCTCCTCTACATTGACGAGGTCAAACACAGACAGGGTTGACTGCTTTAATTAAAGCCTTCCACTCTGTTGCAACAATCACGCTGACAGTCCAAGCTTTCACCATTTCCATATGCCATCTTGCTGTTATGGTGACATTTGTATCTGAAGCCTGCTGTGGTGCTCCAGTGAAGCCCAACACAAGCTGGAGGAACAGCACCTCATTTTACTCTTCGGCACTTTATAGCCTTCAGGACTCACCACTGAGTTTAACACCTTCACAGCATGAACACTTCTCCATTTCTATTCTACCCTCCCCATCAGCACTGTCCATGCTTACCCCCCCGCTTCATCTCTTGTTTGCATGGGTGTGCTCTAAGTAAAGATAATCTATTTTCCAGTATTCACATGAACCATTAACACCTATTTTCTATCTTTAACTCTCCTCTACTAACATTAACATTCCCTTTGTCTTTTGCTTTTGGTACCCTCACCATCTGTTCCATTTACTCCTGTTCCCTCTTTGTCAACATCACAACTACAATCATTTTCCAGCCCTCTTCACTACCGAAAAAGCATCATATTGGATTAGAAATGCTAATTCTGTTTTTCTCTCCACAGATGCTGTCAGACAATATGAGTTTATCTTGAAATTTCTATTTTTAGAGCATTTCCCTTTTTTATTGTAAAGAACACATCTTTTTTATTTTTCTGTAATTTACATTGTGGACTAAAATGGGAAAAAGACTATTTTAAAAACCAGGGCTGTTGAAGGATTGCTGTGTTTTTTTCTAAAAGCAATGAATGCTGACATTCATTTTGAGTGCTGTTTATGTAACTGCTTGTTCAAGCATTAGTGGAAGTCTTATTTGCAGATGAACTGGAGCCAAGGGCTATATATGAATGCAACATTGGATTGCAACAAGTAACTGTGTGTGGACTAGCAACCAGTTATCAATGACAAAGATGTTCTACTTGCTAACAACAAAAATGCAGTTAACTCCTGTGTAGACAAATAACTTGTGGCTGTGAACGAGATAGGGAGAAGCCATCAGATCTTGCCAAGAATGTCTCTATTCTCTGCAGTAAAAAACACCTTAAGTCTGAAGAAAGTCCATTTATTTTTCCTTCAGTAGTTGCTGTCAGGTACGGTTCTTAATCATGAAGCCAAAAAGTTTAAAAGTGTGAACAAGCCAACTTGTACCTCTTGCAAACAAGTGAAAATATTTGGAGAAGAAGGATCATGAAGCAGCACATTGCAGCATGTCATGAGAAGTCAGATGGACCAACCCAGCAAACCCTGTACTTCCCTGTCTTTTCCTCTGCCCATAAAACCTGTGTTTTTGCCCCATCAATGTCTGTCTATTTTTGTGTGTATGGAAAAGTTTATAAAGGAGAGTGAGAGCTTTAACTAGTAGAATTATACATTGACAACTCACAATTGTTTATCATTAGCCAAACTCTATTTATTTATAATAAATAGTGATTCATGTTAACTACAATAACTATACATTCTGCCAACTGGCTCTAAAAACAAATAAATTGGGAACTCCAAGGACTCTTTAAAACCTTTGACTTTCTTGACAACACTGGGGTTTGATTTCGAGTGCACTATCTATGCGAAGTAAAATTGCAACATTTGACTGAAAAATTAGAACTCTCCATACAAGCGAATGAAGAAATAACCTTCTCCAGCCATCTAAAGTAAAGCTGCAATAAGTAAAGCAATCCTAACAAGTCACGTTCTGTTTTATAAATGCTCATCCATATTTTCCAAACACATAGAAATGTTCCCATTTGAATCAATGGGTTTCTGATACTACATTCTGCAAGTCTCAATTATGCAGATAAGCACATTGCTAGGTTTCATATTGTTTCTATGTAGAACTAGAGTGTGGTGCTGGAAAAGCACAGCAGGTCAGACAGCATCCAAGTAGCAGGAGAATCAACATTTTGGGCATAAGCCCTGCATCAGGAAGTCCTAAACGTCAATTCTCCTGCTCCTTGGTTGCTGCCTGACTTCCTGTGCTTTTGCAGCATCACACTCTTGACTCTGATCTCCAGCATCTGCAGTCCTCACTTTCTCCTCAAGTAGCACTAGTTGATTCCAGCAAAAAAAACCTACTAATTGTACGAGGCGTCGAGTAAATGTCTTCTGGTTAAGGGGAAGGGAAAAATCGGTGAGAATTTCCACAGCTAAATCACCAACAAGGGATAAACAGGTTGAAGAAAACTTTCTTCACTCAAATAGATGTGAATCGTTGGAATTCTCTGCACCACAGGGCTGTGGAAGCTCACTCATTAAGTTTTTTCAAAACAGAAATCACTAGATTTCTAGATACTAATGACATCAAAGAATATTGGGATATCAGGGAAATGGTGTTGAGCTAGATGATCAGCCATGGTATAGAATGGCAGAGGGGCTGAATGGCCCTCTCTTTTACTTATGTTCAATGGCTCAACTGCCTTTGCAGGAAGGTCTATTTATCTTGCTTCAGCTGAGAACAGAATCAAACTGAGCTGTGATGTGAAATACCCTACAAGCACAATCTGTTGTATAAAGATTCATCACTTGGATGAGGTACCAGAACATTGCTGATTTTGGTAAAACCAGTTTGACGTGAAGTGGCATTTTTAGGAGAGCAACAGTATGAAATGTACAAAAATATAAAAGGAAAGATAATACAGGAGTTTGGTTTAATTTATTTACCTCTTGAAATTTGAGCTACATGAACATTCTACAGACCTTGCCCATCTGGCGGAAACACTAGTTGCTGATGGCACTTTGACAGAGTCCTGTGAAACTCGGGACATCGTTTGTGTGATTAACTGTTCTGGAAGCTGGCTCTCTCACAACCAAAACACAGCACAGTTTGTTCAACCTTAAAATGCTCACTTCCTACAGAAGGCCATCACTTTAATATTGCGATGTGCAGTATATCTGAGTACTGATGGTGATCCTCTGTGGGGAGCCAGGAGGAATGCGATGCATTTCCCTTTGTGCACTCACTGCCAGCCAGGCTCCAGTTTCTCCTTGTGACCTATTCCCGTAGGAGTTTTCTGAGCAACCCAGTATTGTGTAATTAACCAAATAAGGCAAAACATTAACCAACAGCTGGAAAGATTGGAATTAGCCAAGTATATGATACAAACATACTGTATATAATAAAAAGTTAAATCTACCTCGAGGTAAGAGAAGCTGCCAATCCTATCAGTGGTGGAATTTACTCTTGAAAATCTTTCATCCTTCTGACTTTCATTGAAGCAGGCTAATTCACAACTGCATGGAAGGAAAAGGGTCAAATATGCACATCCTGTGGTGTGAATCACTAACTATGTCATATAACTCAATGAAGGGTTTATAGAGACTGACACAGGCACATGTGTTAGTGGACTTTGCTAATTAATCACACACAACTGATTAAAATATTCTATGGTATGAAAGTCAATGCACTAATCACCTGGCTATCAATCCTGCACACACGTTTAATGTGGCAATTCAATTTGCAGCATGTAACCAAAATAATGGGTTTGCAAATCAATTCAATGTACGTTTTTAGTTATTTTTGTGGGGGTGGGGAGGAAGGAATAGAAAGGAGAAAAATAGAAAACGGATGCTTAAAAGTTTAGAGCTGTGGTCACTCTCTCTTCCAGAGGCAAAGTTGCCAATACTGAATATAGATGTGGCTGCATCAACAAACAAATCTCAGCCAAAGTTTCGTGGCTGAAGAAAACATACTGCAATAGTGGCAAAGATCTCAGTAAGTTTCCCTGAATCTATACAACTGGGTAGTGTTGGCCTAATCTTGCTCTCAGCTAGTGCTGCCTGATTGATTTGGCTTTTCATATGGTCTTCAGTTGCTTCTCTTGGTCCAGCATGTGAATCATGTAGAGTTGAACATCCATTGGAAGGCCCATTGTACAACACTCAACTAAGTGCTCAGTAGCTCTCTTTCATTCTTCTTCATTATCTCTGAGGCAATATCTTGAAATCCTCAAACTAAGCATATTATGGGAAAAGCTTAATCACAATGAATGCAGCGGCACATGAAGAAAGTTCACCACTCACAGGAGGAGGTGCTGGATGTCTCAAAAGTCAAATGTGGATAAATCCCCAGGGCCTGACCAGGGTCTAGATTCGTGGGAATCTAGGAAAATGATTGCTGAGCCTCTTGCTGAGATATTTGTATCATTGATAGCCACAAGTGAAGTGCTGGAAGAGTGGAGGGTGGCTAATGTGATGCCATTGTTTAAGAAAGGTGGTAAGGAAAAGCCAGGAAATTATACACTGGTGGGCCTGACGTTAGTGGTGAGTAAGATGTTGGAGGTGACAGGATTTACATGTATTTGGAAAGGCAAGGACTGATCAGGATAGTTGACATGGCTTTGTGAGTGGGAAGTCGCGTCTCACTAATTTGATTGAGTTTTTTGAAGAAGTGATAAAGAAATTTAATGAAAGCAGAGTGGTAGATGTTGTCTATCTGGACATTTCAGCAAGATGTTCAACAAGGTTCTGCATGGTAGACTGGTTCACAAGGTTAGATCACATGGACTGAAAACAAAAAATGCTAGAAATCATAGTGAATCAGGCAGCATCTGTGAACAGACAGCAAGCTAATGTTTCAAGTCTATATGACTCTTCATCAGAGCTCTTTCTCCATGGATGCTGTCTTACCCACTGTGATATTTTTGTTTTCAGTACAAATTCCAGCATCTGCAATAACTTGCTCCCATGCTTAGATCACATGGAATCCAGGGAGAGCTAGCCATTTAAAACAAAATTGGCTTGAAGGTAAGAGACACAGGGTGGTGGTGGAGGATTGTTTTTCGGACTTGAGGCATGTGACCAATGGAGTGCCACAAGGATTGGTGTTGGATCCACTGCTTTTTGTCATTTACATTAATGATTTAGATGTGAATATAGGAGGAATGATGAGTAAGTTTGCAGGTGACACCAAAATTGGTGGTGTAGTGAACATTGAAGGTCATCTCAGAGTACGATAGGACCTTGATCAGATGGGCTAATGGGCCTAACAGTGGCAGATGGAGCTTAATTTAGATAAATGTGGGATGCTGCATTTTGGTGAGGCAAATCAGGGCAGGACACATACACGTAATGGTTGAATCCTGGGAGTGTTGCCCAACAAAGAGACCTTGAGGTGCAAGATAATAGTTCCTTGAAGGTGGAGTCGCAGTTTGACAGGGTGGTGAAGAAGGTGTTTGATACATTTGCCTTCATTGGTCAGTGCATTGAGTGTGGGAGTTAGGATATCATGTTGCGGTTGTACAGGGCATTGGTTAGGTCTCTTTTGAAATACTCCATCCAATTCTGGTCTCCCTACTATGAAAAAATGTTGTTAAAAGTGAGTGGGTTCAGAAAAGATTTACAAGGATGTTTCCAGGGTTGGAGTGTTTGCACAATAGGGAGAGGATGAAAACGTTGGGGCTATTTTGCCTGGTGGGCTGGAGGCTTGTAAAGGTTTGTAAATAATGAGGTGCATGGATAGGAAGAATAGCCAAGGTTTTTTTCCCCAGGGTAGAGGAGTCCAAAACTAGAGGGCTTCAGTTTAAGGTGATGGGGAAAGATTATAAAGGGACCTAAGGGGAAACCTTTTCACACAGAGAGTGGTGTCTGTATGGAATGAGCTATAAGAGGAAGTGATGGAAGCTGGTACAAGTACAACATTTAAAAGGCATCTGAATAGGAATGGTTGAGAGTAATATGTGACAAATGCTGGCAATTGGGACTTGACTAATTTAGGATATCTGGTTGGAGTAGGTCAAGCCCTTTTGTCTATTTCACCATTCAATATGATCATGGCTGGTGATCTAATTCAGTACCATTTCCCAATTTCCCCCCGTAGCCTTTAATCACTTTAATCCTAGGAACCGTATCTAACTCCTTCTTGAAAACATCCAAATGTCCTTGCAGGTAGTCTGCCATGTTGATTATAAGGGGTCAAGAGTTATGAGGGAGCAGGCAGGAAGAAACAGTTCAGATTACAATTAGGTCAAGTCTTATTGAATGACAGAACAAGCTCAATGGGCTGAATAACCAATTCCTACTCCTATCTCTTCTGAGTTTATGAAAAATAATTCCTGGTAAACTGCTTTTTCAAACTGTAGCATAGACGCTTTCACCTAGTGGGGAGGCAGAATTTAAGGTGGGTGATATAGTTCCATTCTAACTTGTATTTGTTTGATCATATTAGTTGAGTTACTTCAATTTGTGGGACTCATCAACTTTGTTTCAAGCTATTAAGTAATATACGCCACTAGTGTGCTCCATATAATGGAATGTTATATTCCTAAGATTAAGTATTTGGTCATCTGTTGGGGCAGAGATGGTACTAACTTCAGCAAGTCATGTGGAAAAGCAATGGTGAAGACATAAAGCCAATTTCTAAAGTAAGGAGAGGAGAAAAAAATCAGAGGAGAAATCACTCAGGTTCCTTGTGACCTGAGTAACCCAATGAGATTGATAGAGTCCTGAGAATATATTGGGAGATGAGCTGGCAGATGTTATGTGAGGGCTTTTGTTCCCTGAATGCCACAACGATGAAATGGAGATGCTCCTCACTGAGCATAAGTAGTTCAATATGGGCAGACTTTGAATGAGTGAGAAAGTGAAAAAGTTACAAACCTGCAGAGAAACATGTATAGATCTACAAGTGTTAGGTAGCAGAGTTCATGGAATAGTCTCATCAATGTAACAGCAAGATTGGAAACTGATATAGTATTTGTTAACTATGTAAGTTAGCTCGCTGAGCTGGAAGGTTTTTGTTCTTAATATGTGGTAAGTAGTGTTATAAAGAAGCCCTTGCATTAACACAGTCCCCGAACTTACTTTTTCCTTGGCCAGTCTGTCTTGAACACAAACTCTTGGATGTGGGCATGAAACCATACAATGATAAAAGAGAGCATTAGGACCACAAAGCAGCTGTCCCTGTGTAGTTTGTGACATTGATACCTCAAGATTGGTATGGGTGATCACCAGCAAGGTGTGATGGTATTATTTCTCAAGATTCCTGCGCCTTAGGCCCAATATACTTCCGCAAACCCATGTGAGGCATCAAAAATAGTTCAACATTTGACTTTGATGACCTCGTCTATCACTGTTTGAATTGACTGAAACCTGCATAATCTCGATATCTAACCAAAAATGCCAATCATCCTCTCATTATATCAAGGTTTCAGTTTCCTTGGAAAAAGCTCAAGCCACCTGGATACTGAATGGTAAGTCCTGTTGAAAATGGAGCAACCCCATTTTGTGACAGTAGGCAAGAGTTGTGACATTTGATCTGTTGTCTGCCCAGACCTCTGAATACTGTTGAGATTCCTCCCTAAAATTTGTTGCAGGCACCCTATACCCCTCACTAATTTCCAGTCCAGAATATTTATCTCAGAAAATCTAAGTACTTCAAGTTCAAAGCAATGAGCTGCACCTGGTTTAGAATGTGATATATATTGGCATAAAATACATGTGATTAGTGACTGTTTGGAATTTATAGAATTTGTACTGTTCCTTGACTTGTAGACGGTTATGGATATTTACTTAGAAAAGCAGCACCATAACTGCGTTGCTTCATACATTTTTATAACAGCATTCAGATTTTGACATGATGTGCCATAAGCTGTTGAAGGTTATACAGGAACACTTCAAATAAAGGGCAGGCCAGGAGGGAGCTGAACTACCTACTGGTACTGCCTTTCAAACGATGAATCATGCGCACCAATCCACTGGGAAAAAAAACTTTCAAAAAAGTAGAAAGGGTTTTTTTTAAAGGTTTCCATTAACACAGTATGAATATGAACACCTTGTTAAAGATGAGCCTATGGTTAGATAATTGACCAGTGAAGTTTTATCCCCTCTGCAAAGGTAGAAAGCTCCACCTGCTGGCCAGGCTAAGAACTAAGAAAACTCAGGCAATGGCAGCAGGTAAATTACAGTCTCTGATGAATCCATTGATGAATGCAGTACAATTACCACCTTGCCAAGAGCTCAAATATTTGACCCTCTACATAAAGCACAATGGGACTAATAAATACATCCTACAATTATTTAATACCAGGTTAACAACAGAAATAAACAGTGCTTAGCACTCTATTCTGAGGCTAAGATCCTGAATCAAAATGAAGGAAACTACTTTAGTATGAGATGTGAACTAGCTATGATAAATTGAGAACGTTACTTAAGTAGATAATAGTGGATATATCTAAAGGGACGATAAATCCCCAGACCCTAATAATCTACATCTTAGAGTTTTTTAAGAAGCTGGCCTAGAGGTAGTGTGTGCGTTGATGGTCATCTTTCAAGATTCCATAAACTCTGGTAGAGTTCCAGTGGATTGGGGGGTAGCTACTATTTAATAACCCTACTATTTAAAGAAGGAGATTGAGAGAAAACAGGGTATTATAGGCCAGCTGATTGATGTCCTTTTGGGAAAGAGATCTGCCATCCTTACCCAGTATGGTCTACATGAGACTCAAGAGCCACAGCAATGTGTTTGATTCTTAACTGCCCTCTGAAATTGCTTAGCAAGTCGCTTGGTTGTACAAAACCATTAGGAAAAATCAATAAGAAAGAAACCTAATGCATCATGCAGCATCCATCTGGGGGGCACCTCAAACATGGCAAAGACACAACCAGGCCTACCTGTAAAGTATTTCACACAAACATCTGGGGTCTTGTTCTAAAATCCTCCAGATTCATACTGCTTCTTTATGTTGTTCTCTCATGAATTTATGTAAAAAGTTAAGCTCAAGTATTTGCAATCGTCTTTGCCTAGAAGTTCTGAATGGATGATCCATTTTAACTGGCTCGTGATATCTCCATCACAGAAACCAGTCTTCAAACAACTCACTCAAGAAACAACTGAAGACACTGGATACAACAAAGTTCTAGCTCCTAACAACATCCTGGCTATAGTGCTGAAGATTTATGCTTCAGAACTTATACAATTAATGGTAGGGCCCTGGGTGATGTTGCAGTACAGAAAGACTTAGGGATTCATAGACAAAATGCTTTGAAATTTGCACCTGAGGTAGACAGGGCAGTTAAGAGGACATTTAGCACACTTGCCTTCATTGCTCAGTCCTCTGAGTACAGGAGTTGGGACATAATGTTGAGGTTGTACAGTACATTGGTGAGGCCTCTCTGGAGTATTGTGTGCAGTTCTGGTTGCCGTGTTATAGGAACAATGTTACTAAAAGGTTTACCAGGATGTTGCTGGGAATGGCGGGTTTGAGATGTAAAAATAGACTGCAAAGGCTGGAACATGTTTCACTGGAGAGTAGGAAGTTGTAGTTTATAAAATCATGAAGGGCATAGATAAGGGTCTTTCCCTAGGGTGAAACAGTTCAAAATTAGGGAACATATTTTTAAGGTGAGAGGAGAAAGATTTTAAAAGGATATGAGGGGCAACATTGTTACACAGAGAGTCGTTCATATGTGGAATGAACTGCCAGAGAAAGTGGTGGATGCAGGTACAGTGATAACATTTAAAAGACATTTGGATAAGTTCATGAATAGGAAAGGTTTGGAGGGATATGGGCCAAGTGCAGGCAGGTGGGACTAGTTTAGTTTGGGAACATGGTCAATGTGGATTGTTTGGATTGAAGGGTCTGTTTTCCTGCCGTATTATTGATGCTATAACTAGCAATGAGCCGAGTTAGGGTGTTTCAGCGCAAGTATAAACTGGCATCTACCTAACAAAGTGAAAAATCATCCTGTTCACAAAAACAAATTTGGTCACAAGACAAATTGAAACTGATAATTACCACCCTTCAGTCTACTTTCAACTCTGTGCAACTGATGGAATGTGTAATCAATAGGAACTGATAGAAGGTGTAATCAACAGTGTTATCAAGTGATACTTATTTGTTAATAGCTGCTTACTGTTGTTCAGTTTGGACTCTGCCAGAACTATTCAGTTCCAGGCCATATTACAGCCTTGGCCCAAAACTGAACAAAAGAAAGTGATTCCAGAGGCAGGTGAAAGTGACTGCCCTTGACATCAAGGCCATATTTGTCTGAGTAGCGTGCGAAAGCCTGATTAAATTTATTTCACTAGGGATTGGGGGTAAACTCTCCAATAGGTGGAGTCATACCTAGCATAAAGGAAGTTAATTGTGGCTTGGCTATCAACCAATCTCATCTCAGTCCCAAGACATCACTGTAAGAGTTCCTCAGGGCAGTGAATCAATTCCAAACATTTTCAGCTGCTTCATCACAGTCCTTCCCAGCATCACAAGGCCAAATTTAGGGATGGTTACTGATGATTCACTTCTACTTACAACATCTTAGAGAATGAAGCAGTTGTCCATAGGCGATAGGACCCGGACAATTTACACATTTCTGCTGATTGTGTCAAGTAACACTTGTGGCTCTCAAGTGCCAGGTAACTGCTTTATACAAGTAGATCTAATCAGCCCAGCCTCCCTGACCTCTCACCCCTTGACATTCAGTGTCATTGCTAATGCTAATCCACCTTCTCAAGATCATGAGGGTTATTGACTAGAAGTAAAACTGGCTCACAGAAACATAGTAAGAGCAAAAGCAAGTTAAAGGCTGTGTATTCTATGGCATGTGGCTGACACCCTATTACCTTTCTATCATCTAAAGGATCAAATCCGATGAAATATTCTCCATGCTTGAATTTGTGCAACTCCAACAATGGTCAAAAAGGACAACACTAGGCAAAAAAGTGGCCTGCTTGCCTGCTACTCCATTCAACACTTTAAACATTCATTATTTCTAACATCAATGCACAGTACTTGCAATATTTATCATCAATGTGATTCTCACTCATAATTCACCAAGGCTTCTTCAACAATACTTCACAAACCTACAACCTCTTCCCACCTATAAGGACAATGACAGCAGATATGTCAAAACACTGCTACCTAAATGTGCCCCTCCAAGTCACACACAACCCTGACATGGAAATATCTCACAGTTCCTTCATCATTGTTTGGTCAGAATTTCTGGAACCCTTCACTGAAGAGCACTTCACCACATGGATTGAGCACTTCAAGATGGTTACACATCACCACCAAGGGCAACTCGAGATGGGTAATAAATGCTGGCCTTGTCAGTGACACCCAAATTCCATGAATAAGTAAAAATAAAACTTTGCCTCTTGAAGCAATCAATAAACACAACACATCCACTGTTTTTTCTGGCTGTGAACAGGGAAAGATTAAAAAAAAAGGCAAATAGGCATGCAGCCAGGTTCAGGAATTCTGCCAAGGCAGTCAAGTTTTATAGAGCTTAATGATTCATATCTGGCTTTGTCTTA
Organism: Chiloscyllium plagiosum; assembly: GCF_037043375.1. Classification (NCBI taxonomy): domain Eukaryota; kingdom Metazoa; phylum Chordata; class Chondrichthyes; order Orectolobiformes; family Hemiscylliidae; genus Chiloscyllium; species Chiloscyllium plagiosum. Next base: position 64,872,697 of record NW_028270147.1, on the reverse strand, counting down.
CTAAGTGTTTCCTTCATCTGTTTTTGAAGGGATTATAGAAGCATACAAGAAAATCAAATGAATCTCCAGCTCATATTATAAAGGAAATACCATTATGATTTTGTTGAGTTATCACATCTTATTATCTAACATTGGATACTATGGGGAAGCTCTAAACATAAGACACTCACACCATTTATGCAACTAACCAACAACAATGTACCTCAGCGAATATCTAAGGTTATACCATTGTCCTTAGAAGTAAAAAGACAGCTGGAATCTTTACTCCAGGCCCAGCACATCATACTCCCTGGGCACCTGTCCCTTATACTTTGGAATCATTTATAAAATTGCCCACACAATTCTGGAGGAGGCATTCTTAATTCGAGAGTAATCACTTCCAACTGCTGCATAATCATAATAAACATAAAACATCTGGTAAAACTTCAAAATACAGCTTAGGGAGGGGGAGCTTTTAGTTATCAAATTATAATAATATATTGACTCAGATACACTCCTGCGATCCTATGTATACAACTTTACTCGTTACTTGACGTTGAACAGTAACTTCACCTTGACTGAAATTTATTCAGCTACCTTATTGCAATATCTTCTTTAGGTGTGAAGCCAAAATCATTCAAATATATCTCTTGTTGGTTCTAAAAATTATAAGTTTGGGTGGAAACATATTTGTTTGAGGTTCCAAATCACATCATTGATTATCCACAGGTACAGCCTCACTTTTGGCTACCTAAGTACAATTACCAATGTTACACCATGTTTCTCTGAGAGCTAAGAAACTAGGAATTTCTAATCGAGAGTTCTTTTTTACGCAAGCTACTTTCTTTGGGGTAAGTAGGCTTTGGGATAAGTAGACTACACATAACAGGTCATCTCAGAATCTTTAATCTAAGGGTGAGAAATAGTACAAATTCATGGGGTCATTCACATCTACAGCACAGAAAAAGGCCCTTTGGCCTATCAAGTCTCTGCCTGTCAAAAACAACTGCATAACTATTCAAATCTCATTTTCTAGCATTTGCCCTATAGCCTTATTTGCCTTGGTAATGCAAGTGCACATAGAGTCATAGAGATGTACAGCATGGAAACAGACCCTTCAGTCCAACCCGTCCATGCCGACCAGATATCCCAACCCAATCTAGTCCCACCTGCCAGCATCCGGCCCATATCCCTCCAAACCCCTTCTATTCATCTACCCATCCACACATCTAATTACTTCTTAAATATTATGAGGTTTTCTGCCTCTATTACCCTTACAGGCAACGAGTTCAAAATTCTCGCCACCCTCTGGTGAAAAATGTTTTTCTCACAACCCTTCTAAACTTCCTTCCCCTAACCTTAAACCTGTATCTTAAATCTCTGGTCATTGATCCCTCTACCAAGGGGAAAAGTTCCTTCCTGTCTACCCTATTTATGCCCCTCAAAATGTTAAACACCTTAAACTTGTCTCCCCTTAGTTTCCTCTGTATCAAGAAAAAACAACCGCAGTATTTCCAATCTCTCCTCATAACTAAATCTTTCTAGCCCTGGTAACATCCTGGTAAATCTCCTTGGTAATGCAATTATATCTCTTATATAATGTGGATTGTGGAACTGCACATAATACTCCAGTTGTGGCCTAACTAACATTTTATATAGTTCCAACATAACATCCCTACTCTTTTTTAAAAAATTCAATCACAGGATGAAGGTGTTGCTGGCTACACCAGCATTTATTGCCCAGCCCTAATTGTCAACAGGGCAGTTAAGAGTCAACCACATTGCTGTGGGTCTGGAGTCACATGTTGCCAGACTAGGTAAAGCCATCTTCCAATAAGTGGCAGCCACATCACTGTTTTTAAAGGGAAAAAAACCCAGCAAATCGAAGAATGGACCTGAGATAGAGTAGTAGGGGCAATTGATGATGAGGGTTTGTCCAGTTAGGGAGTTCAGGCAGTTAGGTTTATAATAACCAACACAGACATGATTGGTTGGGAAGAATGGGTGCTGTGATCAGGGATTAAACTGAGAATGGTATCAGTAGGCCCATATGGTTTAGATGTGCAGCCCAGGAAGAGCCCTTCTGTACCTTGCTGTTCTACATCCAGGTCAGTATTTGAAAAACATTCGTTTTTAACGGGGCCCTGCCACAGTTCCTTTATAGATTTCAATTAAGTCACACAAAGGCCTGTTTGACATATTCCTCAAACTGGTCAGCCCACACCAACAGGTTTGATATGACTGTGATTATACAGACAAGGGTGCAGGTGACCAAGACTGGGAATTGAACATCCAAGTGTATTCAATGTTTAGGAAGGATAAGTAAGAAGGAAAAGGAGGTGAGGTTGTGTTGTTAGTGAAAGATAAAATCAGACCAGTCGTGAGAAAGGATAGTCTCTTTGAAAATCTAGTTGTAAAGTCAGTCTAAGTTGAGCTAAGAAGCAACAAGAGGTGGAAAACTTTAGGGTGAGTTGTCTGTAGACATTCAAACAATAGTGATGAATTAGGGGAGGGAATTAAAAAAGGAGTTAGAGGTGTATGCAAGGGTACTACAATAATCATGGGTAACTTTAATATACATATAGACTAGGTAAATGATATTAGCAATAATACTAATTGAATTCCAGAAATATATATAAGATGCATTTTTTTAAGGCCAGAGCTTTGAGGAACCAACTAGGAAATAGATTATTCTAGATTTGTGCAATGAGAAGGGTTAGATTAGATTAGATTCACTACAGTGTGGAAACAGGCCCTTTGGCCCAACAAGTCCACACCGACCCGCAACCCACCCAGACCCATTCCCCTACATTTAGCCTTCACCTAACACTACGGGCAATTTAGCATTGCCAACATTCACCTAACCTGCACATTTTTGGACTGTCGGAGGAAACCAGAGAACCCGGAGGAAACCCACGCAGACGCGGGAATAATGTGCAAACGCCACACAGTCAGTCGCCTGAGGCGGGAATTGAACCCAGGTCTCTGGCGGTGTGAGGCAGCAGTGCTAACCACTGTGCCACCGTGCTGCCCAATTAGTAAGCTTGATGTGAGAGGTCCTTTAGGGCAAAAAGATGACCATATTGAGATAGAAAGTGAGATAGTCCAATCCAAAATTAGGGTCCAAAATCTAAACAAAGGAAACTACAAAAGTGTGAGAGGTTAGTTGGCTGTAATTAACTGGTTAACATCATTAAAAGGCATGCCAGTGGACAGGTAATGCCTAATATTTAAGGAATACTGCAACAGTTTTACATTCCTTTTGGACAAAAGAGCAAAGGGAAAAGTGACCTGACCATGGTTAACAAAGGAAATTAAGAAGAAACATGTAAAGTTGCTTGAAAAAGTAGCAGGCTTGGTAATTAGAACTAGTTTAAAGTTCACCTAAGGAGAACTAAGAGATTAAGAGAAAAAAATACTGTATGGCAGTAAAGTTGCAAGCTACCTAAAAACAGATATGTAAGAGCTTTTACAAATACATAGAAATAAAAAGACGAGTTAAGACTCATTAGACTCTGGCAAGGGGAAGGTGATGGCCCAGTGGTATTATCACTAGACTGTTAATCTAGAGACCCAGGTAACATTCTGGGGGCTTGGGTTCAAATTTCGCCAGGGTAGATGGTGGAATTCGAATTCAGTACAAAAAGTCTGGAATTAAGGTTGTAATGATGAGAAAAAAGTGACTGTTGGAAAAACCATCTGGTTCACTCATGTCCTTTAGGAAAGAAAACTGCCATCATTACCTGGTCTGGCCTACATATGACTCCAGACCCGCAGTCAGTGGTTGACTCTTAACTGCCCTCTTCGCAATCAGGGATGGGCATAATGCTGGCCTAGTCAGTGACACCTTCATCCTGTGAATGAATTATTAAAAATTGGAAAGTTGATCAAGGAGAACAAGGAAATGGCAGAAAAAGTAAAGAACTACTTTAGTTCTGTCTTTATAGGGATGACATAATTAACTGCACCAAGATACTATGGATGCAAAGGTCCATTTTGGAAGGAGGAATTGAAGAAAATTAGTATTAAAGAAAATGTATTGGAGAAATTAATGAGATCAGAAATGTGATAATCCCCAGGGTCCGACAATCTACATCCCAACCGCTAAAGGAAGCAGCCTTGGAGATAATGGTTGCATTCGTTATCAGCTCCCAACAGTCCTAGAAAACTGGTGGGTAGCAAATGTTGAAATTTGTAAAAGAAGGGACACAAATGAAATAACTCCATAAAGGAGTTAATCACTAAGTCACACTTTATTTACATATGAGCAGTCCTTGACTTTAGTACTGTCTCATACAGTCAGGCACCAGAATGTCAGTATCACTGACACTTATCCTTTTTATGCCAGGACCAGGGCCCCCTGATTGGACCAGATTAACAGGCCCACCAGAGACCTCATATTCTATGACATCTGGCTGTGAGACCCTATTACAATCACTTCAACAAAGCTGGATGGAATTGAGAGGGGAGAATGAAAAAGAATGGCTTAAAGGATAATTAGGCAAAGTGAGTGAGCGGGCAAATGCATTTCAAATTATCTACTTCAGTTGGAGAAACAGGATGGCAGAGTATTATTTAAATGGTGATGTATGGGACTTGGGTATCCTTGTACAACAATCACTAGAAGTGAACTTGCAGGAGACGCAAGCAGTTAGGAAGGCAAATGGTATGTTGGCCTTCTTTTCAAGAGTACAGAAATGAGTACAGAAATGTCTCATTGTAGGCCTTAGTAAGATCATACCTGGAGTATTATGTGCAGTTTGATCTCTTTACCGAAGATGTACTTGCCATAGAGGGAGTACAGTGTAGATTCTCCAGACTGATTCCTGGGATGGCAGGTTTGTCGTATGAAGACAGATCAGGTTTAGTAGGCCTGTACTCAACAGAGTTTAGAAGAATGAGAAAGAATCTCATAGAAATGTATAAAATTCTGACACAGCTGGACAAACTGAATGCCACAATGATGTTTCCCTTGGCTGTGGGGTTCAGAACAAGAAATTATAGTCTCAGAATAAAGGATAGGCCATTTTTGCATTAGATGAGGAGGCACGTCTTCACTCAAAGAGTGATGAACTTGTGGAATTCTTGACCACAGAAGGCTGTGGAGACCAAGTCAGTCAATATGTTTAAGAAAGATTTCTAGAGACTGAAAGTAATAAAGGCAATGGGGAGAGAGCAGGTGCATGGCATTGAGATAGCAGATCATCCATGATCATGTTGAATGACTGAGCAGGTTCAATGGGCTGAGTGGCTTGCTCTTGCTGCTATTCCCTATATTTCTTGTTTAACTAGTTTTATGAGTTCTTGATCACCAATAATTGGAAATGTTGACTGAAGCTTTCAGGTTATGTGTAGTGTGTCCACAAGGCGGCACCAGAAAGCAATGAAGTTATGCCCATAAAAATATTTGAGTGTCATATTGCAGGGTTGTTGTTTAGATGTTCAACACTTATCGTCAGCAAAGCAAACACATGAACTAATCATTTCTCACCAACCCACCCCAAACCTTTCTGCCCTGCCTCTGTGGTGCTTATGAATTCAAGGTCTGAATTTTGGACCCTGTGGTGATACAGATGTCCTTAGAATCCCTACAGTGTGGAATCAGGCCCTTCAGCCCAACAAGTCCACATCAACTCTCTAAAGAGTATTCCACTCAAACCCAATCCCCAATACTCTATATTTACCCCTGATTAATGCGCCTAACCTACACATCCCTCAACACAATGGGCAATTTAGCATAGCTAATTCACCTAACCTGCACATCTTTGGAATGTGGGAGGAAATGGGAGCACCTGGAGGAAACCCACACAGACACAGGGAGAATGTGCAAAATCCACACAGACAGTTGCCCGAGGCTGGAACCAAATCTGGGTCCTTGGCGCTGTGAGGCAGCAGTGCTAACCACTGAGCCACTGTGCCACCCATATGCGCATGTAAGTACGTAAGCAATGACCGGAATTTTCTGGAGCTGGCAGTTTCTCACCACTGAGGCTAGAAGCAGGTGTGACCCATTTTGGCTGAAAGGGGACTGGGGCTGCACTTTATGGATGGCAGTGGACTAAGTGGGTCAGTTGGGTTCTGGGCAACCTTTCCAGCTGCTGACAAAATAACGTATCAATGAAATGATACTGGGCATTCCACCACCATCTTCTTACTTCATTTTGCCTGCTTCCCTGTCTCATTTTCAAAGGAACTAGAAAATCCAGGCAACGTTTATTTTATTATCACACCCTTGTTTTTTCACTTATTTTCCCTTTCCTTTTTTCTCTGCTGCACATACCGTAGCCTGGTTCCCTGATCAGAATCTGTTCAGTTGTGAAGCAGCTGGCCTCTATTCATCACATCACCATGGAATTACTGTTGCAAGTGGTCACTTGCATATGTAATTAATCTAAATCATTTTACAATATATCACAGCTGATTAAAGTACAACCATGTTGATCTAAACTTTATAATTAAGGGGCCCTCCTGTAGCACAGTGGTAGTGTCTCTACACTGGGATAGGGAGGTCTGGGTTTAAGTCCCACCTGCTCCAGAGAAAACATCTGAACAGGATTATTAGAAATATTGGTTAACTAAATTTTTTTCAAAACTCTATACTTTATAATTAGAGATGACATTGTGGTGCAGTTAGTAGTGTGCCTACCCTGGACCAGAAGGCCAGCTGTTCCAGAGGTGTGTAATAACATCTCTGAGCAGGTTGATTAGAAAAACAGGCAAAACTTTATAATTAAGGACTCTTGTGGCACAGTGGTCATAGCCCTATCTCTGAGCCAGGAGGCCTAGGTTCAAATTTTGCCTGTTCCAGCAGTATGTCATAACATCTCTGAACAGGTTGATTAGGAAACATCCAAATGTTATAATAGGGTTTTATGGTACAGTGGTAGTGTACTCACCTCTGAACCAGGAAGCTTGGGTTCAAGGTTCATCTGCTCCATAGGGGTACAATAACATCACTGAACAGGTTTATTAGGAAATACTTAAAGTTTCCAAATGTAGAATTGCAATGGCAAAGCACAGTTCTGTGTAGCAATTTGAACTTCTATAGCTCCTTTACAATGTAATGCCAAATGAAAACTAGGAATATTGAAGGTATGACAAAGAGGTAGTTTGATGTTACTTTTAATGATGGAAAGTTGAAGCAAAGTAATGAAAAAGAGGGATCAATGATGAACTGTCAAGTAGGAGTGAAAGGTAAAAACTTTAGCATGTATGGTGATTGGACCGGGTGGGGATTGAGGACATGTATCAGATAAGAGGCTTCCAGAAGTGTAAATTGTAGTTGTCTTTTTTTGTGTGCTTTTGATCTTAGCTACTGAATGCCATTTAAAAACATATTTATTTGGTTTCAGGGGTTGGATGGTATTGCCTATCCCACATCAGTAGTTTCCCCAAGAAATGGTGCTGAGCCTTTTCCATGAACTACATCAGTCCTAGTGGTGACAATGTTTTTAGCCAAGGCTCCAAACACTCAAGTCATTTCTAATTTCTAATGATCAGTCATGGGAACCATGACTAATTTTCCCCTTCACTACTTCAAAAACACTTAACGTCTGACCTGCCAATGTAACTGAACTTAACTAACTCAGGATAATCTAGGGGTCAAAGTTAGGCTCTCAAGTATGCATAATTTATCATCAGAGGGTTGATAGAAGTTTGTAGGACCAACCACTACCAGCCATGATTGCAGCACAGTGCTGCCACTAATTCTCTTTTCTGTACTGGGTATTTTCTTTTTCTTAGGTAATTCCTTGGAATTGAAGATGACTTTCATTTACTCAAGTGTTTTTTTGATCCTTAGATGACTGATCAGTGCAATGATATATCCACAAATCTTACTATAGGTGCAGAAGGAATAATTGCTGAAGCGGTTAAAGGGCTGCTCAGTTTTCACATGGTATTTCTCCTGTTTGCACCTGGTTTCCATCTAGACCTGCTGCACATCCTTAAAATGGTTGGCTCCTTCGTAGATGCTTCTCCTCCAGTTTGGGTGATCTGGGGCTAGATATTTGCACAAGCCAGTGGGAATATTGTATTTTTTTTTAGGGAGACTTTGAGGATGTCCTCAAAACATTTCCTTTGCCCTCCTGGTCACAACTTGCCATGACAAAGGTCCAGAGAGCAGATTTTGGAAATATTGACTCAATCATGCAGGCAACATGACCTGCTCAACACCTGGGGTTTAAAAACCTGTTTGGTTAACTGCAGTAAAAGATAAACCATGAGTGAGCCTTAGCAAGAAGAGGCACTTGTCAGAAAAGGTATTTTTAAAAAATCATAACAGCAATATGTGCAGTATACATTGGCTAGATAGACATAATTACAAATGCTACCAGGAACAGTTGACCACAGAAGAATGACAGCTCGATTCCTCAATTCTCCTCCCAAGACTGAGATATAATCAGATTGGGTTGACTCTAATGCAGCCATCATTGTTAACCCTTTCAGAACTACTACCTTATACAACAACAGCGAGCTTGAGGTACAAGAACGGTTATAACTATGTTATAACATAGATTATAGAAAAAGCTTTAGCACATATTTTATTCCCCAGTATTGCCAGGAAATCAAATATATTACTGAAAACAGGCTTAGTTTATCAAAGTTTCACATTTTGCACTCATCACAATGTTCGCTGTTCCTTCTGTCAGCATCTGCTTTAACTCAACAAACCAGGTGACAGCCATTGTCATGAACTAATTAAAACAAAAATTAAGTCTCTTGTGGCACAATGGTAATGCCCCTACTTCTGAGCCAAGAGGACCACTTGCTCCAGTGGTATTTTTTGTTAGAATCCCCACAGTGTGGAAACAGGCCCTTCAGTCCAACAAGTCCACACCTACCCTCTGAAGAGTAACCCACCCAGACCCATACCCTTTGTCCTTATTTACCCTGACTAATGCACCTAACCTACACACCCCTGAACACGAAGGGTAATTTAGCCAATTCACCTAACCTCCATATCTTAGGACGTCTTTCATTTCAATTCACCTGCACACCTTTCATTTAATGATAACTTTGAACTGGTTGATTAGAAACTGGTTGATTGTGTTCCACAAAGCTCAGTGTTGGGACCACAAATTTTCACTTTATATATTAACAATCTAGATGAAGGAACTGAGGGCTTTCTGGTTAGTTTGCAGATGATACAAAGATGGAGGGATAGGTAGCATCAAGGAGTGGGCAGGATGCAGAAAGATTTGGACAGGTTAGGAGAGTTGGCAAAGAAAAGTGGCAGATGGAGTACAACATGGGCAAGTGTGAGGTCGTGCACCTTGGTAGGAAGAATAGAGGATCTCAGCCCTCTTGGCACACCAGCCTCATTCCTGAAGAAGGGCTTATGCCCGAAACGTCAATTCTCCTGCTCCACACTTTTCAACTCTGGTCTCCAGCATCTGCAGTGCTCACTTTCTCCCAGAATAGAGGAATAGACTATTTTCAAAATGGGGAGAAAATTCAGAAGTCTGAAGTGCAAAGAGACTTGGGAGTTTTAGTCCAGGATTCTCTCAAGGTAAACTTGCAGGTTGAGATTAGATTTAGATTTAGATTTAGATTACTTAAAGTGTGGGAACAGGCCCTTCGACCCAACAAGTCCATACCGACCCGCCGAAGTGCAACCCACCCATCCTCCTACATTTACCCCTTCACCTAACACTACGGGCAATTTAGCATGGCCAATTCACCTGACCTGCACATCTTTGAACTGTGGGAGGAAACCGGAGCACCTGGAGCAAACCCACGCAGACACGGGGAGAATGTGCAAACTCCTCACAGTCAGTCGCCTGCGGTGGGAATTAAACCCGGGTCTCTGGAGCTGGGAGGCAGCAGTGCTAACCACTGTGCCACCGTGCTGCTCACAGTGAGTCAGTAGTTAGGAAGGCAAATGAAATGATGGCATTTATTTTGAGACGACTTGAATAAAAAAGCAGAGATGTACTTCTGAGGCTCTATCAGGCTCTGGTCAGACCACATTTTGAGTATTGCACGTAGTTTTGTGCCCCATATCTCAGGAAGGATGTACTGGCCCTGGAGCATGTTCAGAGGAGGTTCAGGAGAATGGATCCAGGAATGAAAAGCTGAATATATGAGGAACTTTTGAGGACTCCGGGTTTATACTTGATGGAGTTTAGAAGTTGAGGGGGTTTCTAATTGAAACTTACAGAATACTGAATGGCCTGGACAGAGTGGATGTTGGGAAGATGTTTCCATTAGTAGGAGAGACTAGGACCTGAGGGCATAGCCTTAAAGTAAAGGGAAGATCTTTTAGAATGGAGATAAGGAGAAACCTCTTCAGTTAGAAAGTTGTTAATCTATGGAATTCATTGCCAAAGAAGGCTATGGAGGTCAGGTAATTGAGTATATTTAGTACTGAGATAGATCGGTTCTTGAGTATCAAGGGGATCAAGGGTTACAGGGAGAAAGTGGAGAATGGCGTTGAGAAACTGATCAGCCATGATTGAATGGCAGAGCACACTTGACAGGCTGAATGGCCTAATTTTTGCTGCTATGTCTTATAGTCTTAAAACATGATGAGGAACTCCAGGAGTATCTGGAGGAAAAATGTGGGTGATTGCAACAGAGTCCAGCTAGCTTTGAATCACTGGAACAATGATGAACTGGTCTTCTGGTTCTCTGGGCAGCTTGGACCACTCTCAGACTGGCTTGGAACGACTGTCAGTGGTTCAGAATATTCCTTGATGGGGTCCTAAGGGAGTTAGGTGCAATTGCTTCTTTCACGCACTGAGGCAGATGGTGACGGTTGCAGTGTTGCTGACATGAAGACATTTATAGCCAGCCTCAACATTCAATGACAATAGGAAACCACAACACCGTATCCAGAATGTTTTGATCCTTTGGGACAGGAAGTATGTGGTGTGCTTCATGCAAGAAACTCATACCAACCTGGGAGATGAAGCCACCTGATTCCTAGAGTGGTCTACATGAGTCACCTTGCCTTCTATTCCTGCAGGGAGGCTACTTTCAGCCAGTGATATTGGGGGTCAAGGAGTCAGTGCCAGACCATTTGCTTTACATGATGGTCCAGTTCATAGAATCATAGAGATCTACAGCATGGTAACAGACCCTTCAGTCCAATCTGTCCATGCCGACCAGATATCCCAACTCACTCTAGTCCCACCTGCCAGCACCTGCCCATATCCCTCCAAATCCTTCCTATTCATGTACCCATCCAAATGCCTTCTAAGTGTTGCAATTGTACCAGTCTCCACCACTTCCTCTAGCATTTCATTCCATACATGTACCACTTTCTGTGTGAAAAAGCTGCCCCTTAGGTCTCTTTTATATCTTTCCCCTCTCACCCTAAACTTATGCCCTCTAGTTCTGGACCCTCCCACCCCAGGGAAATTTATCTATTTGTCTATTTATCCTATCCATGCCCCTCATAATTTTGTGAACCTCCGACGCTCCAGGGAAAACAGCCCCAGCCTGTTCAGCCTCTCCCTGTAGCTCAAATCCTCCAGCCCCAGCAACATCCTTGTAAATCTTTTCTGAACCCTTTCAAGTTTCACAACATCTTTCTGATAGGAAGGAGACCAGAATTGCATGCAATATTCCAACAGTGGCCTAACCAATGTCCTGTACAGCTGCAACATGATCTCCCAACTCCTGTACTCAATATGCTGACCAATAAAGGAAAGCATACCAAACGCCTTCTTCACTATCCTATCTACCTGTGACTCCACTTTCAAGGAGCTATGAACCTGCACTCCAAGATCTATTTATTCAGTAACACTCCCGAGGACCTTACCATTAAGTGTATAAGTCCTGCTAAGATTTGCTTTCCCAAAATGCAGAGCCTCATATTTCTCTGAATTTAACTCCATCTGCCACTTCTCAGCCTATTGGCCCATCTGATCAAGATCCTGTTGTAATCTGAGGTAACCCTTCTTCCTTGTCCACTACACCTCCAATTTTGGTGTCATCTGCAAACTTACTAACTGTAACTCTTATGCTCGCATCCAAATCATTTATGTAAATGACAAAAAGTAGAGGACCCAACACCGATCCTTGTGTAGAAGCACTTCACTTTGTACATGTTTGCTCCGCTGAAGCAAACACGTTTCTTTGAAGAAGTGTCCACTCACCTTGCCTACATTGCCAAAGGTCAGTGCGTTATCCCAGGGGGTGGGGAGTTCAACTGCATCCTCGAGGAGTAGGACCGAGATAGTACCCAGTCTGGTCTCACATTGGGGAGGAAGTTGACCTGGTGGACACGTGGCAAAATCTCCATCACCTTCACTTTTGTGAGGGTTGAAGAGCCGAGAACTGAACACCTGTATGTTTCACGGGCATACGTCTATTGCATTCCAGCAACCTCCATGCTGCAGGTATCACGTATGAATCACAACCTAGTGTGGGTGGAGCTCAATTCATTCCACGTCTGGCTCGAGTCCACGTACTCACACTTCAATAGCCTGCTGCTGGAGGACGAGCTCTTCTGGGATTCATTTTGTCGGTCTGGCTTCACTGGAGAAGGAAGCAGTGGGGATTCCCCTCCCTGAGGCTATGGTGGGATATTGGCAAAAACCTACGTCGGAGAATGTGACGGTGATCAACAAAGAGGCAGAAATCCAGGATTCAGGAGTTGGAAAAGATGGTTCTCAACCTGGAGTCACATGTCAGTCAGCCTGATGCGGACCTGTAACTGGTGGAGAGGTGTGCGGGGGCTGTATGTAGAGAGGAAGGGTGCATTGAGGGATCTGCAGCTTGTTGGGTCCTGAGGCACTTACGTGAAGTCACGGATTTGGCTCCTCGAGGACGTGAACCCTTTTCTACTTGCTGGAATAAAGGTGGTGGGTGGGGGCACCAGCAGCTCCTTCTCCTTCATCGCGATCCAGAGGGTATTTTTGGGCCCAGACCTCAGCATATTAGACAGCTCTTTTCTCCACTTATCCATACTGCGAGGATGCTCACAGACTCTTGTAGGAGGACCTGCTGCACGTCACCCCAGAGAACATTAGGATGCTCGACGTTCCTGTCATTTTCAAGGAGCTGACTAGTGCCCTCACCTGGCTCTCAAAGGGCATATCCACAGGGCTGGATTAGCTGACTATGGAGTTCTTCAGGGCACTCCGGGATGTCCTGGGGAACGAGTACATGCAGGTCCTGGAGGAATGTTGTGTGTCTGCAGAGCTGCCTCTTTCTTGGTACAGGGCAGTCATTGTCCTGATGCCGAAGAAGGAGGACCTTTGTTTCCTTAAGAACTGGAATCAGGAATCCCTTCTCAGCACAGGGTGTTGCGTATACTATTTAGTTATTTGAGAAATCCTTTGTTGTGCATTTGGCTGCATCTTAGCCCCACATTCCTGATTAAATGATTACCACGTAACCACTGTTGATTGTTATAAAACCCATCTGATTCACTGTTGTCCTTTAGGGAAGGAAATGTGCAATGCTTACCTGGTGAAGGCAAACAAAAACAAACATTAGGGCTCTTTTGGTGTAGTGGTGGTGTCTCTATCCCACCTGCTCCAAACGTGTGTAACAACATCTCCAAATAGGTTGATTATAAAATATCTACAAATAAATATGAATACATATCTATACATATTTCATGACTGTTTTAAAGGCAAGTTAAACTGTCCAATTAAAATGACTGCTTTGATCGTGAGTGGACTTAGCAACAAATTTCCAGAAAATTCTCACAAGTCAAAGTCAGTCAAAATCAATACTCCACGCACCTCCTGTTGGGGCTGGAATGTTTTATAATCTTCCACAGGGACAAATTGGTCTCCAAGAAAAAAAGTCACGATAGAATTGGAAGTTACAACATCCTGAAAAGTGTGCTAATTACACCCCACTTATGCTCTGGAGAAGGGCCATAGACTAACTGCAATAGAAGCCTTTTTCTTGAAGGTTTCCCCCTCTCCACAAGGAGATTTCAGATTTCCCCAGTGCCATACCCTAGTGCTCCTCAATCATGCTGTTTTGAAAAAAAGCTTGTAGTCAAGGGACCAATGCTTCTTTTTACAATATCTACTAGCAATATCAAAAACCCCAACTTTAGGTTGCAGCATCTTTGCCAAAATGGGTGGGGAGTCAAGGGTGGAGAGGGCAGAAACAAAGCCATATGAATGGGTGGGGACAAGGATGGTGATGGAGTTTGAGAACTTAAGGCGTATCAAGCATTAGAGGACATAGTGGGTTAAGGGAGAGGGATTTATTGGCTGTGACTACCAATGTAGTCTCCACAGGGGCAGTGTAAAGATGCAGGATGGGCATCATTGAGGGCCCATGAAGGACGGAAAACATCTGGAGGGCAAGCTCAATGTGTTGGTCTCCAAATTAAGCAAATGTGAGGGTGGAAATGGGTTGTTGGGTAATGCAAGGGAAAAGGGGATACGTAGATTCTGAGGATATGCCTGGAAACCAGGTAGACCCTGGCGTTGATGGCTTCCACCACGAGCTCTGTTACCTGCCATCACTTACCATTCTCTCGATTCTGTGTGCATCTGGAAAATGGCAGGGACAATGCCAAGGGTGGGCAGAATCAGTGTTGCTTTGATAGGTGAAAGTGCAGGATCCACATTTGCTGAACACTAGGACACTGAAGGAGCAAATACATGAAGATGCCGATTACAAACTCCAGTTACATTTAAATTGCAATCATTTACTTATCCATTTGCAAAGCATGCTGAATGAATGTGCTTAGGGTTCAAATACTGGTCAAAGATAATTTGCACCATGCCACTGGTCCTTGCAAATTGAACACTGGCATTTCAAGCAGCAATGAAGAGGCCAATGCTGGCCAAAGGCTAACCATTAATTGTGCACCTTCCAATGGTGCTGTGGGAGGCAGATACAATAATCTCATCATTTTTCACTTAGGTTTAATGATGGTGTATTGTCAATGTAATGAAAAGTTGAATGATTGATTGGGATAGGAAGGGGATTAAAGTGCAGCTAACAGTCCCTTTTGATGTAATGTGTTGAACACTCAACCAGCATGACAATTTCACCAAGTTGGTGCTCGTGCGGAGGCTGAATCTGATTGATTCAGGGAGATATGTCCCTCATTAGATTAGATTAGATTAGATTACATTACAGTGTGGAAACAGGCCCTTCGGCCCAACAAGTCCACACCGACCCGCCGAAGCGAAACCCACCCATACCCCTACATTTACCCCTTACCTAACACTACGGGCAATTTAGCATGGCCAATTCACCTGACCCTGCACATCTTTTTGGACTGTGGGAGGAAACCGGAGCACCCGGAGGAAACCCACGCAGACACGGGGAGAACGTGCAAACTCCACACAGTCAGTCGCCTGAGGCGGGAATTGAACCCGGGTCTCAGGCGCTGTGAGGCAGCAGTGCTAACCACTGTACCACCGTGCCGCCCATGGTTGCACCTCATTATTGAGGTGCAACATATATCACTGTATGGAGAAGTGCGTGCAGCTCTCTTCCACATGGTATGGTACCAACTGACTCTTTCAAATCCTGTCTGTCACTTCTTGTGTTCCCATCATGGGTTATTTCTATTCAGACTCCTGCTCCTGCTGCTAGTGGGATGATGGTCCCTGTGGCTGCCTTCCCAAGAAAGGCCAACAGCAAAGCAGGCTCAACAATGGAGAATAAGGAACACAATTCAGAAAGAGGTCACAGCATTCTTCTGTAGGGGAGGACAAAGACACTGGGGAGGAGGAAGCTGTCCTTGTCCATGATAGAGCTCAGCTGTCACAGGCACCACAAACCAGATTGACACCTAGTTCCAATGGATGAAAGCTAAATGTAAAATCGACATTAGTCATGATGCCAGCATTTGGTTTGCATTGTGTGTCGAACTGCAGGCTCTACTCGTTTTGTCTGTGTTCTCTTTTGCACTCTTTAAATAAAGCATATGTGTCAAACTGTCCAACAGCTTACCTGTAAGTGATGTTCCTGTACTGGGGAATGACAAGATGAATGTCTGCTGTGTGTATAGTTACCTGATGAAGCAGCAGTGCTCTGAAAGCTAGTACTTCCAAATATAAGCTGGTGTTGTGTGATTTTTAACAGTGTGTATTGGGGACAAAGCAGTGTGATGTAGGGAGAGAGAGAGAGAGAGAGAGAGAGAGTGTTTAGATGAGCATGGTGTTCACGCAGTGACAAAGGAATTGAATTGTATAAACAAGTGGGTTACGTTCTATGAGCAGCATAGATTTGTGGTTGCCATTATGCTGCCTGTGAGGGGTAATGCTGGATTGCCAAATGCTTGTCCTAGAACACAACAGCTTTTCAAAGATGGCAAAAGTGCAAGAAAACTCCTTATCATTTAGTAGATATCCAGTGAGTGTTCGAGTGCAAGGTAACATGGGGATGGAATTAGATGTGAGAGACAACATAGCAGCAGGGTAGGTAGTTAATAAGTCATGTTTGCTATGAAATGACAAGAAATATGGCTTGGCCATGTGGTGAAAAAAACCCTCCAAAGAACTCAATGCAACTTGCAGTTTGCCTATGGAGTTTGTCATAATTATCTCCCTTTTGGACAATGCAAAATGATAGTGCTCCAAAAGGGGTTTTGTGATCAGAATGCAATTGTTTTTATGGTGAGAGGTGGAGATTGAGAAATTTCCTACAGTAATTTTCTTGCACACATCATAAAACGTAGCCGAAGAAACATTATATGAGCTGCCTTGATTTTTTTTATTCCTGAATGGGAACAAATGACAAATTGAGCTGTGCATCCTTCTGGAAATAGCTGTAGGTAAGTTCAGTCAGTTTCAATGACAAGGCCTTGTCCACATGCCACTCTCCTCCCTGTTAAAATGGTCACAAAGTCAGTGAGATTTTCTTTACCCCCTAATCAATCTGTTCAGCAATATTATTACACACGATTGGAGTAGATTGGACTTGAAAACAGGCCTAGAAGTACAGACATTACCACTCTGCCATAAGATTGCTATAAGGTTAATAGGAAACAAATTAAAATTAGGTGGCTGGATACTTCCACTATTAAGCAGGCCAGTATGAGCAAATGGGAAAAGGAAAACTTCTGAGTCAGCCCAGAGAGGGGACATCCAGGGCAATAGAGGCTGAAAGGTTTGTTATTCAATGTGAAAAAAATTCTTGTTCATCCTAACCCAAGAGGAATTTAAAAAAAGATTTGCAATATACCTTGCTAAGACTCTTCAGGTTCCTGCTCACCTCATTTTGAAACAATCTGTTTGTAAAGCAAATTTGGCTTTAGGAGGTCATGTTGTGGCTATACAGGACAGTGGTTGGGTCACTGTTGGAATATTGCGTTTAATTCTGGTCTCCTTCATATCAGAAGGATATTGTGAAACTTGAAAGGATTCAGAAAAGATTTACAAGGATATTGCCATGGTTGGAGGTTTTGAGCTATAGGGAGAGGCTGAACAGGCTGAGGCTATTTTCCCTGGACCGTCAGAGGCTGAGGGGTGACCTTACAGACTAGATTTGGTTGGGATGTCTGGTCAGCATGGACGAGTTGGACTGAAGGGTCGGTTTCCGTGCTGTACATCTCTATGACTCTATATCCATCAAGTCCAATCTGCATTGAATTTCTGTTACCTTGAGGTGATTGTCCTTCCCACGTACAAGTTAAAATTGTAGTTAGACAAATCAGATCTGAACTGGAATGTAGTGGGACAGTTCTTTATTTCATATTAACTGCATCTGCTGCTTAGCAAGGGTCAACCTGCAAACAAGTTAGGAAAAGGAGGCAAATGATTCAGAGATTGCAAACCCGTGATAGTGCTAGTGTGTGTGTGGTTGTTCAGTGAGCACTCAAATCAGATTTGTTTATTGACACTCAAGTACCTTGAGTTGCACATGATCAGTGTCTTCTTGAATGAAGTACTGAAGAACTGCAGACTAGTTAGAGTGTTCAGGAAATAAAGAGAGGGAATTGCAAAATTAAAACATGAACCTACTGAGACTGGGAATACTGAAATGCTAGGATATCCTTTTCTAACGACAGCCTGCTCTGTTCAAATTCAGGGACGCTGGAGTGTATGCATCAACTCTCCACATTCATCCAATTAAATCTGGCTCCCTTAAGTCAGCAGCAAGCTTTCAAAACCCGTTTTTCATATTTTATCTCCTAGATTCCAACAGAAATGAGTAGTAATACAAAGCCATTATTGAAGAGTTCAATAAATAATTTCTAGCCAAAGGGAGAGGAAAAATTTCCTTGCGTGAATAAGAACAAAAAAAGGCTTTCACCTTGGAAAATTAATTTCGAAGGTTAGATGAGGGAAACATGTGGACATATTAAAGTTGGAATGAAACATTCATTCAGTCCATTCTCAAAATCTGAGTCGACAGCTGAAATTAAAATACAAATGTTTCAAATTGATCAACATCCGATGTTTGACTGCAAAAAAAATTGGAATAAAGTTTCCACCCTGGTGGTTCAGCAGTACTATCAGAAGGTCAGCATTTGGCAGCATTGATGGTTAGCTAACACTGAAAGTTTTTAACATTTCCTTACATTTGCCAATTACTAAGCAAATACAGACTAAACTAACATGACTGTGGAATTCCACCAATGAATAGCAGTGTTGAAATCAGAGTCAAAACCAAAGTATTATAAAAACACCTCTTTGTAACTGCAATGTTAATCTAGTTAGTTCATTTCCCAGACTAGTTTATCCCATTTAAAAAAAAGCAACCTTAAAACTTCTGAAACAAGGAGGGTGGAAAGCGAAGTTTCCACCTGTGAAGACCAAGAATTTAAGGGTGGAACCCAGTTGTCCTCAAATTTTACTGCCTCTTTGCATGTTTCCTAATTTGACTGAGTCATCATAAGAAACAGGAACACAACAAGGTCATACAGCTCCTTGCCCTCGTTTTATCCCCTATTCTTGCATGTTACTTGCCCACATCAAGAGATCTAGGAAGTCACTGAGCTTTGCTGAGAATTCTGTCATTATGTCCTTCAGAGGTTCCAATGGAATACTGACCATCAGAAAAGGGTCTGAAGTATTTCAAGTAATCATGCAAATGATTCAACATAACGTTTGAATGTTTGAAACAGATTATCCAGGTTTTTACTGGGACATGATTTGGACATGCCGGTGTTGGATTGGGGTGTACAAAGTTAAAATCACACAACACCAGGTTATAGTCCAACAGGTTTAATTGGAAGCACACTAGCTTTTGGAGCGTCGCTCCTTCATCAGGTGATAGTGGAGGGCACAATCTTAACACACAGAATTTATAGCAAAAATTTACAATGTGATGTAACTGAAATTATACATTGAAAAATTGATTGTCTGTTAAGTCTTTCGTCTGTTTGAATACCATGATAGTTTCATTTTCATGTGTAAATCACAAAACCTTTTTTGAAAAAGTTAGCTGTTAACAATGGTGATAGCTGGACAATATGTTGAAGATGTTCGCCCCCTGTGTTCTCTGTCTATGCCATGATGTTTAGATTTATTCTAATCTAAAAAGTGAGATAATGGAGTTTTACATGAATTCATGCAGTTTTTGAGCAAAGTACAATGTAACCCTGCAAGTACAAATTCACTCCACAAAATATATGTGTGCATGTGGGTCTTTGTCTGTATGGGTGTCTGTCTAGGTTGGGGGTTGTGAGTGTGAGAAAGTGTATGTGTGTGTAGTGAGTGTAGAGTGTCTTAAGTCTGTGAGGGGGTGCATGTGTGAGTGTGGGAGTGTGTGTGTCTGTCTGTGCGCACGTCTGTGTCCGTGTGTATATGTGTATAGGAGTGCCTGTCTGTGTGAGTGTCTGTGTGTAGGAGTATCTGTGTGTGTGTATAGTGCAATGGTGGTCACCTGTAATGTGACATGAACCCAAGGTTCCGGTTGAGGCCCTCCCTATGGGTACCAAACTTTCCTATCAGCCTCTGCTCGGCCACTTTTTGGTGCTGCCTGTCCCGAAGTCCACCTTGGAGGATGGTCACCCGAAGGTCCAAGGTCGAATGTCCTGGACCACTGAAGTGTTCCCCAACTGGGAGGGAACACTCCTGTTTGTTGATTGTTGTGCGGTGCCCATTCATCCGTTGTCATAGCCTTTGCTCGGTTTCCCCAATGTACCATGCCTCAGGGCATCCTTGCCTGCAAGGTATAAGATAGACCACGTTGGCTGAGTCACATGAGTACCTGCCATGTACAAAGTGGGAGGTGTCCCCACATGCAATGGTGGTATCTATGTCCACAATCTGGCATGTCTTGCAGTGCCTACCGTGACAGGGTTGTATGGAGTTGTCCTGAGAACTGGGCAGCTTGCTACGAACAATGATCTGTTTGAGGTTTAGCGGTTGTTTAAAGGCAAGTAGTGGAGGTGTGGGGAAGGTCTTGGTGACGTACTCATCCTCATTGATAATGTGTTGCAGGTCATGAAGAACATGGCATAGTTTTTCAGCTCCTGGGAAATACTGAACAACGATGGGTACCCTGTTGGTTGCAGCACATGTTTGTCTCCTGAGGACGTCATTACGGTTCCTTGCTGTGGCACGTCGGAACTGGCGGTCGATGAGTTGGGCATCATACCCCATTCTTGTGAGGGCATCCCTGAGTACTTCCAGGTGTCCGTCACGTTCCTCCTCATCTGAGCAGATCCGAGGTATGCGTAGGACTTGTCCGTAGGGGATGGCTGTTTTAATATGTTTTGGGTGGAAGCTGGAGAAGTGTAGCATTGTGAGGTTGTCTGGGTTTGCAGTAGAGTGCGATACTGAGGTGTCCATCCTTAATGGAGACGCATGCGTCCAAGAATGAGATAGATAGTCGAGAGTAGACCATGGTAAGTTTGATGGTGGATGAAACTTGTTGATGTCACTGTGTAGTTTAATCAGTGACTCCTCGCCATGGGTCCAGAGGAAGAAACTTTCGTCAATGTACCTGGTGTATAATGTTGGTTGGAGATCCTGCATAGAGAAGAAGTCTTGTTCAAACCTGTGCATAAAAATGTTGGCATATTGGGGTGCAAATTTGGTCCCCATGGCTGTTCCATGTGTCTGGATGAAGAACTTGTCAAAGGTGAAGATGTTGTGATCAAGGATAAAGCAGATGAGTTGTAGGATGGTGTTTGGAGATTGGCAGTTGTTGGTGTTGAGTACTGAGACTGTTGCTGTGATGCCATCATTGTGGGGGATGCTGGTGTAGAGTGCGGAAACATCCATTGTGACGAGGAATGTTCCCAGTTCGACTGGTCCGTGGATGCTGAGTTTCTGTAAGAAATCCGTAGTGTCGCGACAGAAGCTGGGGATCCCCTGTACAGTAGGTTTCAAAATGCCTTCAACATAGCCGGAGAGATTCTCACATAGGGTCCCATTGCCTGACACGATGGGACATCCTGGTGTGTTGGCTTTGTGTACCTTTGGAAGGCAGTAAAAGTCGCCTACACGAGAAGTACGTGGGATGAGGGCGCATAGGGAACTCTGAAGGACTGGATTCAAAGTTCTCATCAGTGTGTTTAATTCACTCTCAGGTTAGCTGTTAACAATGGTGTGTTCTTTGGTTGGATCAGCTGGTAGTTGCCTGTAGTGTTCCTGGTTGTTCAGTAGTCAGTACACTTCCTTGCAGTAATCTGTTCTATTCTGAATGACAATGGCTCCTCCTTTATCTGCTGGTTTGATGACAACGTTGCGATTGGTTTTGAGAGCCTGGATGGCATTGCGTTTTGCACTATCTTGTGGGTACGGCTGATGAATCTGGCATTTATATATTTCCTGACGGTTTGAGCACACATGTCAAGCCCAGGGCAGCGGCCCTCCGGTGGGGTCCAAGTTGACACCTTCTTTGGTCGCTCCTCTACAGATCCCTGTGATGACTGTTCCAGTTCATCAGCGGGCTCATTGGAATCACTGCTGGCACCTTGAAAGAATTCCCGGAGTCTCATTCGTCTGATGAACTCCTCCGTGTCTGCTGCCAGAACCAACTGCTCCATTTTGGTGGTGGAGCAGAAGTTGAGACCCCTACTCAGGACTTTAATCCCTTCCAGTCGAAGGGTGTGGTCCGATAAGTTGATATGCATGCATTCATGTAGAACTCTGAGCTCAAAATCTGTATGAATTCATGTAAAACTCCGTTATCTCACTTTTTAGATTAGAATCAATCCAAACATCATGGAATAGACAGAGAACACAGGGGGCTAACACCTTCAACACATTGTCTAGCTATCACCATTGTTAACAGCTAACCTGAGAGTGCAATTTTTTGAAAAAAGGTTCTCTGATTTACACATGAAAGAAATGAAACTATCATGGTATTTAAACAGATAAAAGACTTAACAATCAATTTTTCAATGTATAATTGCAGTTACATCACACTATAAATTTTAGCTATAAATTCTGTGTGTTAGGATTATGCCCTCCACTATCACTTGATGAAGGAGCGATGCTCCGAAGGCTAGTGTGCTTCCAATTAAACCTGTTGGACTATAACCTGGTGTTGTGTGATTTTTAACTTTACTGGGACAGATGGTGATCTTGCTGTGCTACATTCACACTAGCAAGAAGACTCCCCAGGATGTTTGGGGCCAATCTGAAAAAATGTATCACAAAATTATTCACCACAACTTTTTTTCCCCAAGAAGTTATTCAGCCACATGTTTCACATGGTCCAATTTTATTTGCTATTTAGGTTAGCTGTGCAGGGTCAGAAATTCATTATATTCATTATCTTTATTATAAAGAATGAAAACCTTTCAAAAAAAAGTAGACATTTGTTTCTTTCTTCTCTCAAAATTTCTTGGAGAATTTCCTATTCTATGAAATGGGTTTACTGATGGTCTTCCCTGACAGATAGTTATGTGGAGAAAACACCATAAAAGGCATCTACAGTGTGTATAGGACTAGTTTTGTAATACCAAACCTGAAATCTAATTAGTCACACGGTATTCTGATTGTGAATACAGATATTGACTCATCAGGCTTTTGCCCGAAACATCGATTTCCCTGCTCCTTGGATGCTGCCTGACCTGCTGTGCTTTTCCAGCACCGCACTCTTGATTCTAACCTCAAGCATTGCAGTACTCATTTTCGTCTCAGTACATAGAACCCATGAATTGAGTTATCAGATTTCTTCCTCACTGTTTCATGGAAAGGTAAGTTAGCTGTATCTCTGATCTTTCCACTTCACTTGCCCTTCAATCATAACTTCCAATAGGAGCATTGAATCACCTCGTAAAGCTTTACCTCAAGATTCTTTGTACTCAATGAAGTTGTTGGCTTGGATAGCATCATGGTGTAAGATTTTCTTTATTTTAGACAAATTATAAATGTGTGTAGAAAGAAGCAGTAAGAAGAAACCCACCTTTCACTGGCTCATGGAAAATTACGTAAAAATGGGATAAAGACCAGGCTTGAATGTGATCAGATCGCTTGCTCCTTGCAGTCGCTGAAGGGAATACTGGACAGAATATAGAATGGAGAACCTATGTGATAGTATCACAAATTTCAGTAATACTTTTCAATTCACTTTAAAGCAAGAAAAAACATAAGTTGGGCTATTTCCTATTGATTGGCGTTAAGAAGATTGTTTATTGTCTAACCTGGCCAAACCTATCCACAATGAGGCTTTGTTAAGAGCGATTCCATGGGGTGACTCAAAGATTAGACATAGAAATTAGGGTAAAATACAATTTGACTAAAGTTGCTCGTTCCAATGTATCATACATTACGTGCATCAGTGTGACTCCCTAATATAACCACAGGGTAAACATCTGTCTTGACTCTGTGAATTTGCTCATTGAGTTTCCAAAGGCAACCACATAAAACATCCACACATCAGGCAAACCCACTTTATGACCACACCCTTTTCAGTAACCATATTCAGCATGTTGCTGTCAGCCTTTCTTTTCTCTGATTCTGGATTACTATTTGCCCCTATGTCTCTGCTTCACTGGTGATTGCTATTTTTCTCTGTTTTCTGTGATTGTTTTCAAAAGTTCACTTTGCCTTGCCATCTCCTGATCTTTCAACACTTTCTTGAAAACCAATTACTTTAATGGTGTCTTTGATCTCTACATTATCCCCCTCCCATATATGTAATTGCCCCCATTTATCTAGTCCTGAGATTTCACCACATCATCCATCCCTTCCCCGACCCACTCAGTCCAAATTGTCCTCATCTTGTCTTATCTTGCGATTTGCAATAGGAATGTCTGCAACACTAACCTTTTTAACACCAGGTAATCTGATCTCAAATAGCATTCATAATTAGATGCCAGAAAAGGAAAAACATCCTAATTCAACTAGGACATCATAGAAATAGAACAAAAGATTTCTAATGAATGACAGATTATTCAAGGTGCTGGGTTTTTAAAAGTATTCATTCATGGGAGTGGACATTGCTGGTTGAGCCAGAATTTTTGTCCATCCCTTATTGCCCGAGAGAAAACGTTGCTGAGCTTCTTTCTTGAACCGTGACAAACCATTTTGTGCAGGTAGACCCACAGTCCTGTTAGTGAGGGAGTGAAATGTGTTTTGCAAGGTAATACAAAATGGATAGGAGCACATATGTTGTTCATTATATATTCTGTCCAATTTTCCCTTCAGTGGCCCTAAAAGAACAGCAATGTATTTCCAAGTCAGTATAGTGAGTAAATAGGAGGTGAACTTGCAGGTGGTCTGTTCCATCCTTGTCCTTCTGGATGGTAGTGGTGATGGATTTGGAGCCTTGCTGAATTTCTGCAATGCATCTTCGAGATGATGAACATGACTGAGCATCAGTGGTGGAGGGAATGAATGTTTTTTTGGATGTGGTACCAATCAATTGAGCCGCTCTGTTCTGGATATTGTCAGCTTCTTGAATGTTGTTGGAGCTGCTATTATCTAGACAGGAGAGCAGTATTCCATCATACTTCTGAATTGTGCCTTGTAGATGGTAGACAAGCTTTTAAAAGTCAAAAGGTGAGTTTCTTACTGTAGGATTCCTAGCCTCTCATCTGCTTTAATAGACACCGTGAATATATGACTAGTCCAGTTCAGCTTTTGGTCAATGTAACTCCAGGATGTTGATAGCGGGAGAATCCACGATGGTAACACCATTGAATGTCAATAGGCAATGGGTAGATTCTCTTTTGTTGCTCTCTCTCTTGATTCTCACTGATTTTAGTTTTGCAAGAGCTCCTTGAAGTCATACTCGATAAAA
The DNA here is from genome assembly GCF_037043375.1 of Chiloscyllium plagiosum. Classification (NCBI taxonomy): domain Eukaryota; kingdom Metazoa; phylum Chordata; class Chondrichthyes; order Orectolobiformes; family Hemiscylliidae; genus Chiloscyllium; species Chiloscyllium plagiosum. The sequence continues at coordinate 64,847,632 of NW_028270147.1, read as the reverse complement.
TGCAACTTATGTTAGGAGCAGTCACTCTCATTTTACCTCTAGAATTCACCTGCATTTTTTCTTGCTTGAACCAAGGCTGTAATGATGTCAGGAGCTGAGTGGTGTTGGCAGAACACAATCTGAGCATCAGTAAGCAGGTTATTGCCAAGCAAGTGCTAATATATAGTACTTACTATTGATTGATGGGGTGATAATTGATTGTTTTTAATTGATACTTGTAATTAATTGATTACTTTGCAAATAATTTAAGTTAGCTCAGGACAATTTATTTTCCTTTAATCAAAAAATATATTTGTCCCCCACATCAATTTGTTTTGAAAGGCAACAGTGTGAAGATCAATTTTATGCAGTACAAAGCTAGAATCAGTCTTAATAACCATCATTAGAGTCAGTTTATACTGTTATGCACACACATAATCGTTACGAGGGAGGAAAAGTATTTTTCTGAAAAAAGATTTAGAATTGAAGCTGACATTTGCAATGCTGATTGAATACTCCATTAAAAGTTATGCTGTCCTTCAAATGGAACATGAAAGTAAGGTCTCATCTACCTGTACCAATGTCTTAGGTGCACATTAAGTTCCCAAGGCACTATTTACACAAGAGCAGGGAATGCTTCCATTATCTTGGCTAACATTCCAGTCATTCATCTCAGCGTTAGTTGTGGCAATTTTCCCATGTAATGGCATCAAACATGCTTCAAAGTGATTTGGTCTGTATGAAGTACTTTGGGATGTTTCTGAGACTTTTGAAAAGATCATTATCCAAATGTTTATTTTTACTATTTGCACAAATCAACCCTAACAGTTAATACTTCCCCAATCAAAAGCCATGGAATAGATTGGCCAGAATTGGAAGAACATTTTCAACACAATTGCGACATTAGAAAGAAATTACGCTTTACTTGCTCTATAGTACAGGCACACAACCTGTCCATAGAGGCTGCCAGGTTCTCACACGCCAGAGGTAGCATGGTATAACCAACAATGGCAGACCAAATGTGGAACAGTTTATCATGTGCTTCCTACAAATCTGACCACTTCTCCATTTTGCTTGTGCATTTGTCTGAAATTGCTAACTGTCAGTAACATGGGATTCTCTCCTGCCTACGGCCGAGTACGTATCTGGTCCTACAAAGTCCTCCGAGTGCCAGTGACCTGGGGACATTTTTTCCTCTACCAACTCCAGAGATTTGGCAGTGATGTGCTTATGAGTATATGCTCCCAAGTCTAGTCTAGTTTAGGTCTCAGTATCTGAAATGGTAGATGTGCAGAAGGCAGGCTTGCCAGTGTATTCTTTGACGGAACTGTGATTTCCTCCTCAGAGGTGGATGATGAAGACTGTGGTGCCTGCATGAGACAAACAAATGATTTGAAACAATGCATAGATGTTTGGGCATGTCAAAAATACATTCACGTGGTGATAGTGGGAGAGCAGCACACCACTGGACAATGATTTTTGCTTGGTTGCCAGGACATGGTGGTTTCAGCATCACCAAATAAATGGTTGGAGTCCTCACCAGCTGGAGTAATGATCCTCTCCTTTTAGGATTAGGAAAGACCAATGTTGGGCACTCTACCACCTGCCTTGGCTTTCTCTGTCATATTATGGGCCAACTTCTCCTGGACTGAGACAAAGACAGGGATTGAGTGCAATTAAAGTGCCAGGTACTGTAGTCAGCAGTGGTGCAGGTGGGGAAAATATGGTGAGATCTCTCAAGTGAGTGAATAGGCAGTGCAGAGGGCACACAGGGCTAGCTTCTGGTGGATTGTGGAGTGGGTGAGAGTGAGCAAGGGAAGATAGTGTATGCAATACTACAAGTGGTAGACCGTTAGCCTTGTTTGGCTGTAGCAGAGATAACTTAAGTGTGAGGTAGCAAGGAGAAAATGGTGACAATTAACCTGGTGGAGTGCAGAAGCTTACTGACGTTCTTGTGGCATTACTACAGTGACAATACTAAGGCTTTAAATGGTGTATTTCATCCTGGTTTGTTTGAAGAGAGGTTTTGAGCCATAGCTGGCAAGCTGTCTCCTCCAAGCCAATAAAGTAAACAGCATGTGAGACCTTGGGTTCTTTTTTAAGTTGGAACAATAGAAGAACCACAAATGGGTAATGTCAGGCTCCCACAGAACCATGGTTTGAATTTAGCTTTCAGCAGTTGTTGGGGTTTTGAAGTAGGCAGTTGATGCTGTCTCTCTATCCCTACCAGAACTTTCTCTTAATGTTCTTTCTTCGTGGACTGGAGAAACAATGCAAGTGGGAGGCAATCTATTTTACTGAAATTGCCGTTACCAAGGATGTATTTATGGGATATTACTATATTAAAACAGTTGCTGTTTAATAGTTAAATAATCCATTATTCTGTTAAGTTTTCCAATAAAATTATACCAATTGTTCTTTCTTATGTTTTTATATTAAGGATAAAGTGTATTTTTCTTAAAGCTGTGTAGTGTGACCAGTCGAATTACATCTGGAACACAGCACCTTACATTTGCCTCTAAATAAGATAGGCTATCTCCTTGATATATTTGCAGGGGATTGGTCTGGTTCATAACAAATTCTGGCTCTGAGGTTCTACATCGGCGCAACATCGAGGACCGAAGGGCCTGTACTGCGCTGTAATGTTCTTTGTTCCATCTCTACTTTCAGGTTGTATTATGGATTATTGGACTCAAAGGCAGTGAGTGGTGAGTGTTGGGTTTTTTTTTGGGTGTTGCATTTGTTTGGTTTAAACAGGGTGTGCCTTGTGTAATAATGGCTCTTTCAGTCACTAAATGTTTCCTGGGGGTGGAAGAAGTCACTTCAGGTAGTTTACAGAAAGTGAGCAAGGCAAACATTTCGGAATTGGCAAACAAATTGGAGTTGTCTGTGTCTGTGAGGCAAGGGAAAATAATTGTAGCAATAGCTGTACATTTACAAGTGCCAAGAATGCATCCAGAATAATTGGAAATGGCTAAATTTCAGTTGCAAATGAAGCAGCTTGAATTAGAGATAGTAGCAAAGGAAAAAGAAAAAGATAAGCAAAGAGAGGCAAAAGTAAAAGAAAGACATAACACAGTAGAACACAAAAGTAAAAGAATTAACGCTGCTTGAATATGAAAAGAAATGAAACAGTCTGAGTCATGATTAGAAGCAGAGCTAGTGAGAGCTATCTGAGGAGGTATCTGGGGACAATGATGAGGTGATAAAAAAACCATCTTAAGTGCGTGTCAACTAATACTAGAAGCCTACAGACAGCATTTTAGGAATTTAAGGGGGAAGCTAGTCAAATGTACATAGAGTTTGAAGGGATCAACAAGGTAATCTTCATAGGTGAATAATGGCATTGAGAATAGATCAGACATATGATCCTTCTAGAAAGATTTATTTTGGAAGAGTTCAAAAATTCACTTCCTGAAGTAGTAAGAACTCACATGGAAGAGGAGAGAGTTAAAATTAAGATTAGCAGCAGAATGGCGCATGATTATGATTTGGTTTATTAGTCAAAGTTTGGTTTCCAACATCAATTTCAATCTGTGAGCGATGGAAATTTCCAGAAAAGAGAATTTCTCAGATAGTAAAGGAAAAGGAGATCTCATTGACGATGTAAAGATAGTTTATCTCAGGTTAAAAAGGAAACCCATTAGAGGGGAAGAGAAGTAAAAACTCTCAGGTGTTTTCACTGTAATAAAGTATTCCACATGAAGTCGTGGTGTTGATGGTTTAAGAAAAGCACTGGGAAGGCAGATGTTGTAAAACAGGATAAGCCTTGAGGGTTTATTAAAGTGGTAAAGGAGATCTCAATTTCAGTGGAAGCTAAGAGTTGCAAAACAATGTAAAGCCTAGTCAGGGATTGGTTAATAAGAGAGTACCAGATCTCTGTAAAAAATTTACCTGTGTTGGTAAGGTTTATTTTTGTGTTCCAGGAGGAGTAGGTAAAGAAATTAAAATTTTAAGTGATATAGGAGCAAGTCAATCTTTGATTGTGAGAGATGAGGTGGTATGTACTTTGGAAGCAGTATTGCCAGAAAAGGTGGTAACATGGAATTCAGGGTGAGAAGAGTTGTATTCCATTGCATAAGGTGAAGCTGGAGAGTCTGGTGAAAAGTGGTGAAGTGGTGGTAGGAGTAATAGAGAAATTCTTGGTTCTGGAGACATAGTGTCTCCTTGGGAATGACATAGCTGGATCATCGTTGGGAGTGATGTCTATTGTGGTTAAAAAGCCAGTGGAAAATCAAGCAACTGAGATGTTACAGGAATATAACATGGGATTTTTCCTGACTGTGTGGTGACAAGGTCACAAAGCCATAGATTGAAACAGGAGGAGAAAGCAAGGAATAAAGATAAGGAAGTTGAAACTCAATTATCAGTAATTATGTTTAAATGGTTAAGGAAAAAAACACAGGTGGAGGACAAAGTGAATATTTTTAGTTCTGAGAGATTAGTTGAATTATAACAAAAAGATGTAAAAATGAAGCAATTGTATCAAAAGCATATATATAAGAAGAATCTGAATGTATCCCAGCATGTTACTATCTTAAAGGTTAAGTTTTGAATTTCAATTGGACATAAGAATAAAGTGTGTTTTGCTTAAAGCTGAGTGAATCTGGTACACAGAACCTTAAAATTGCCTTTAAATAAGATTAAATTTTGAGTCTTGGCTATCTCCTTGATATGTTTGCAGGGGTTTTGGTCTGGTCCAAACACTATTTCTTCCTCTGGACTATAGACACTGCACTGAACTGGGATGCAACTTCATTCCAGGCTTGGAGGGTCTGATCACATGGTCTCCTCTGCTGTCCAATAGGATCTCCATGTCCTTGCCAGAAAATTGAGGTGTCAAATTGCTTTTGTCTGCAGACAAAGGAACTGTGCAGAGCAGCTCCCCACTGACAATGCTTTACCTTGTGCATAATTGTGTTTTAAAGATGACAAGGTACCAGGAATCCCAAGCAGTTCCAGCAGTAGTATTTACTTTTGCCTCTGGTGAGTGGGAAGATCTGATGAGTGGGGTGGAAAAATAGTATGAGAAATCCCACCAGGGTGCATGAAAAAAAACTCTCCTTAGTATTAAAAAAAATTGACACTTAGCCAGTTCCTGGCCAAATATAGACTGTTCATTTTGACTCTCTCCGCAGATGCTGAGTATTTCTACTATTGTTGTTTTTTCAAAGGAGTGACAACTTGTTTTATTAACATCTTACTTTGTAATAATCTGATCTTTAAAGAATTTTTTCAGTGTTGTGTTTTTTGTTTACGCAGGATCGTGCTATGAAGTGACTTTTGTCATTGATACTATAAATAGATAAAGGGATTTTGGGGTGCAAGTCCATGGTTTCCTGTAAATGGCAACAAAAGTGGATAAGGTGATAGTCCCTCACAGATGAGGATGACTCTCTTCCACTTTCAGGGTGTCCCTAAGTGGCTGTACAAAGGCAGAAAAAGGGATATGATATAGAACATAGAACATAGAACATAGAAGAATACAGCGCAGTACAGGCCCTTTGGCCCTCGATGTTGCGCCGATCCAAGCCCACCTAACCTATACTAACCCACTATCCTCCATATACCTATCCAATGCCCGCTTAAATGCCCATAAAGAGGGAGAGTCCACCACTGCTACTGGCAGGGCATTCCATGAACTTACGACTCGCTGAGTGAAGTACCTACCCCTAACTTCAGTCCTATATCTACCCCCCCTTAATTTAAAGCTATGCCCCCTTGTAATACCCGACTCCATACGCGGGAAAAGGTTCACACTGTCAACCCTATCTAACCCCCTGATCATCTTGTACACCTCAATCAAGTCACCCCTAAACCTTCTTTTCTCTAATGAAAACAGCCCCAAGTGTCTCAGTCTTTCCTCATACGATCTTCCTTCCATACCAGGCAACATCCTGGTAAACCTCCTCTGCACCCGTTCCAGTGCCTCCACATCCTTCCTATAGTATGGCGACCAAAACTGCACACAATATTCCAGATGCGGCCGCACCAGAGTCTTATACAACTGCATCATGACCTCAGGACTCCGGAACTCAATTCCTCTACCAATAAAAGCCAGTATGCCATATGCCTTCCTCACCGCACTATTTACCTGGGTGGCAACTTTCAGAGATCTGTGTACATGGACACCAAGATCCCTCTGCTCATCCACACTACTAAGTATCCGACCATTAGCCCAGTACCCCATCTTTTTGTTATTCTTCCCAAAGTGAATCACCTCACACTTAGCTACATTGAATTCCATTTGCCACCTTTCTGCCCAGCTCTGCAGCTTCTCTATATCCTGCTGTAACTTGCCACATCCTTCCTCACGGTCAACAACTCCTCCGACTTTCGTATCATCCGCAAACTTGCTCACCCAACCTTCTAACCCCTCTTCCAGGTCATTTATAAAAATGACAAACAGCAATGGTCCCAAAACAGATCCTTGCGGAACACCGCTAGTGACGGCACTCCATGAAGAAACTTTGCCATCAACTACTACCCTCTGTCTTCTTCCATCCAGCCAATTCCTAATCCAAACCTCCAACTCACCCTCAATGCCATATCTCCGTATTTTCTGCAGTAGCCTACCATGGGGAACCTTATCAAACGCCTTACTAAAATCCATATATACCACATCTACCGCTTTCCCCTCATCAACCTCCTTCGTCACCTTTTCAAAGAATTCAATAAGGTTTGTGAGGCACGACCTGCCCTTCACAAAACCATGCTGACTATCCTTGATCACATTATTCCTATCCAGATGTGCATAAATCCTATCCCTTACAATTCTCTCTAAGACTTTGCCCACAACAGAAGTGAGACTCACCGGCCTATAGTTACTAGGGTTATCCCTACTCCCCTTTTTGAACAAGGGAACCACATTTGCTATCCTCCAGTCTTCTGGCACTACTCCTGTAGACAAAGAGGACATAAAAATCAAGGCCAATGGCTCTGCAATCTCCTCCCTTGCTTCCCAGAGAATCCTAGGATAAATGCCATCAGGCCCAGGGGACTTATCTATTTTCACCTTTTCCAGGATTTCCAACACCTCTTCTCTACATACCTCAAAGCCATCCATTCTACTTATTTGTGACTCAGTATTCACATCGACGACAATGCCCTGTTCCTGAGTAAATACTGAAGAAAAGTATTCATTCAGTGTCTCCCCAATCTCTTCCGCCTCCACACGCAACTTCCCACTACTATCCTTGACTGGACCTATTCCTACCCTAGTCATTCTTTTATTCCTAACATACCTATAGAAAGCCTTAGGGTTTTCCCTAATCCTACCGACTAAGGACCTTTCATGTCCCCTCCTTGCTGCTCTTAGCTCTCTCTTCAGGTCCTTCCTGGCTACCCTATAACTCTCAATCGCCCCAATTGAACCTTCACGTCTCAGCTTGAGATAGGCCGCCCTCTTCCATTTAACAAGGGATTCCAATTCCTTATTAAACCACGGCTCCCTCGCACGACCCTTTCCTCCCTGCCTGACAGGTACATAATTATCAAGGACACTCAATAGTTGCTCCTTGAACAAGCTCCACATATCATTTACACTCTTGCCTTGGAGTCTACTTTTCCAAGCCACACATCCTAAGTCATGCCTCACCGCATCATAATTTCCCTGACCCCAGCTATAACTCTTGCCCTGTAGTACACACTTATCCCTCTCCATCACGAGAGTAAAAATCACCGAATTATGGTCACTATCCCCAAAGTGCTCACCTACCTCTAATTCTAACACCTGGCCTGGTTCGTTACCCAGAACCAAATCCAGTATGGCCTCCCCTCTTGTTGGCCTGTCTACATATTGTGTCAGGAAACTCTCCTGCACACATTGAACAAACACTGACCCATCTAACGAACTTGAGCTATAGCTTTCCCAATCAATATCCGGAAAGTTAAAGTCCCCCATAACAACCACCCTATTACTGTCACTCATCTCCTGAATCACCTTCCCTATCCTTTCTTCAATGATTCTAGGACTATTAGGAGGCCTGTAAAAGACTCCTAAGAGGGTGACCTCACCTTTCCTATTCCTAACCTCAGCCCAAACTACCTCAGATGGCAAGTCCTCATCCATCGTCCTTTCCACCACTGTAATACTATCTTTGACAAGCAATGCCACACCTCCCCCTCTTTTACCCCCACCTCTGACCCTACTAAAACATTTAAATCCTGGAACCTGCAACAGCCAATCCTGTCCCTGTTCTAGCCATGTCTCCGTAATAGCCACAACATCGAAGTCCCAGGTACCAACCCACGCTGCAAGTTCACCTACCTTATTTCGTATACTTCTTGCATTGAAGTATACACACTTCAAGCCACTTTCCTGTTTACAGGCACCCTCCTTGGAAATTGATGCCATGTTCCTAACCTCCCTACACTCCAGGCCCTGCACCCTGAAGCTACAATCTGGGTTTTTTTTACATAAAGGTGCTAGATACCTGGAACTCGCTTTCAGAGGAGTTTAAAAGGGAACTGTGGTTTAAAAGGTATTGTTTAAGAGACATTTCAACAGACACATGACCAGACAGGGAAGAGGGGTATTTGGACTATGTTCAGGTGAGATGGGAATAGTTTAGAATGGCATTATGGTCAGCGCAGACACGATGGGCCAAAGGGCCTGTTCCTGTGTTGACTGTTCTATATTCTATGTCAGATTTCACAATATTTTGCTCTTGTATTAAGGTTCCATATATGTTCAGCATAACCTTTCTCTCTCGAAATAAAATCTAGCATGTAACCTGCACTTTTTTATTAATAGCTATTTTAACCTACATGGCTACTTTTAGTCCCAGATCACTTTACTGTTCTACTCCATTGAGATTCTTTTTTTCTGAAGACTACATCTTAATTTTCTTTCCTACAGAAACCTGTGAACTCTCTGAATGGAACCTGCACACTCACTGGCATTCTGGATGGTTCTCTCTTTCTGAAAGGAATTTGTTTCTGTCTCTGGGCCCCTGTGTCATAGGACACCTTGTTGCTATCTTCAGTCCCATACTTTCTGTCTCATACTCTTTGTGTTAAAGCACTGAATTATTCACCTCAAAAATTTTCAAAAGGCCTCAATCCAACCCATGTAAGCAAAATCAAGCTAAAGCTACACATTTCCATTTCCAGGGCGAGCAGCAGCGAAGGTAAGACCGTTTGGTTTTAAAAGTGCTTACCGGTAGCGGGCAGCGGTGTTTTTTTTTCTCTTTCACTCTCTCTTCACAGAAAGAGCGGGAGCACCAGGGGGAAGTGACGACGACCAGAGGGGCAGCCGAGACCCGGAAGCAGTTAGTGTAAGCTTACCTGGGTAGGTTTTTTCCCCCTTTAAAAGCGCAAAGGAGAGGAACCCGAGGCACTACACGGGTAGTGCCTCCCACCCGCCCTCCTCCTCTAACCTAATAATAACACCTGTTTTGGTAAGTAGGTAAGTGCTGAATTTTGCTTGTTGTATTCTTTAGACCCAGTTTTTTTTAAAATAAAAGTTAGCTTTAGAGGGATGGCAGTGAAGGCAGTGCAATGTTCCTCCTGCAACATGTATGAGGTGAGGGATGCCATCGACGTCCCTGCCGATTACACTTGCAGGAAGTGCACCCATCTCCAGCTCCTCCAAGACCGTGTTAGGGAACTGGAGCTGGAGTTGGATGAACTTCGGATCATTCGGGAGGCAGAGGGGGTCATAGATCAGAGTTATAGGGAAGTAGTAACTCCAAAGATGGCAGATAGATGGGTGACAGTGAGGGGGACTGGGAGGAAGCAGCCAGTGCAGGGACCCCCTGCGGCCGTTCCCCTCAAGAACAAGTATACCGTTTTGGATACTTGTGGGGGGGATGACTTACCAGGGGTAAGTAACGGGGCTCAGGTCTCTGGCACGGAGCCTGTCCCCGTTACTCAGAAGGGAAGGGTGAAGAAGAGCAGAGCAGTAGTAATTGGGGACTCGATAGTTAGGGGCACAGATAGGCGGTTTTGTGGGAACGAGAGAGACTCACGTTTGGTATGTTGCCTCCCAGGTGCAAGGGTACGTGATGTCTCTGATCGTGTTTTCCGGGTCCTGGAGGGGGAGGGGGAGCAGCCCGAAGTCGTGGTCCATATTGGCACCAGCGACATAGGTAGGAGGAGTGCCGAGGATGTTAGACAGGCTTTCAGGGAGCTAGGTTGGAAGCTCAGAGTTAGAACGAACAGAGTTGTTGTCTCTGGTTTGTTACCCGTGCCACGTGATAGAGATTCGAGGAATAGGGAAAGAGAACACTTAAATGCGTGGCTACAGGGATGGTGCAGGAGGGAGGGATTCCGGTTTTTGGATAACTGTGGTTCTTTCTGGGGACGGTGGGACCTCTATAAACAGGATGGTCTACACCTGAACCTGAGGGGCACCAGTATCCTTGGGGGGAGGTTTGCTAGTGCTCTTGGGGGGGGTTTAAACTAACTCTGCAGGGGCATGGGAACCCAGATTGTAGCTTCAGGGTGCAGGGCCTGGAGTGTAGGGAGGTTAGGAACATGGCATCAATTTCCAAGGAGAGTGTCTGTAAACAGGAAAGTGGCTTGAAGTGTGTATACTTCAATGCAAGAAGTATACGAAATAAGGTAGGTGAACTTGCAGCGTGGGTTGGTACCTGGGACTTCGATGTTGTGGCTATTACGGAGACATGGCTAGAACAGGGACAGGATTGGCTGTTGCAGGTTCCAGGATTTAAATGTTTTAGTAGGGTCAGAGGTGGGGGTAAAAGAGGGGGAGGTGTGGCATTGCTTGTCAAAGATAGTATTACAGTGGTGGAAAGGACGATGGATGAGGACTTGCCATCTGAGGTAGTTTGGGCTGAGGTTAGGAATAGGAAAGGTGAGGTCACCCTCTTAGGAGTCTTTTACAGGCCTCCTAATAGTCCTAGAATCATTGAAGAAAGGATAGGGAAGGTGATTCAGGAGATGAGTGACAGTAATAGGGTGGTTGTTATGGGGGACTTTAACTTTCCTGATATTGATTGGGAAAGCTATAGCTCAAGTTCGTTAGATGGGTCAGTGTTTGTTCAATGTGTGCAGGAGAGTTTCCTGACACAATATGTAGACAGGCCAACAAGAGGTGAGGCCATACTGGATTTGGTTCTGGGTAACGAACCAGGCCAGGTGTTAGAATTAGAGGTAGGTGAGCACTTTGGGGATAGTGACCATAATTCGGTGATTTTTACTCTCGTGATGGAGAGGGATAAGTGTGTACTACAGGGCAAGAGTTATAGCTGGGGTCAGGGAAATTATGATGCGGTGAGGCATGACTTAGGATGTGTGGCTTGGAAAAGTAGACTCCAAGGCAAGAGTGTAAATGATATGTGGAGCTTGTTCAAGGAGCAACTATTGAGTGTCCTTGATAATTATGTACCTGTCAGGCAGGGAGGAAAGGGTCGTGCGAGGGAGCCGTGGTTTAATAAGGAATTGGAATCCCTTGTTAAATGGAAGAGGGCGGCCTATCTCAAGATGAGACGTGAAGGTTCAATTGGGGCGATTGAGAGTTACAGGGTAGCCAGGAAGGACCTGAAGAGAGAGCTAAGAGCAGCAAGGAGGGGACATGAAAGGTCCTTAGTCGGTAGGATTAGGGAAAACCCTAAGGCTTTCTATAGGTATGTTAGGAGTAAAAGAATGACTAGGGTAGGAATAGGTCCAGTCAAGGATAGTAGTGGGAAGTTGCGTGTGGAGGCGGAAGAGATTGGGGAGACACTGAATGAATACTTTTCTTCAGTATTTACTCAGGAACAGGGCATTGTCGTCGATGTGAATACTGAGTCACAAATAAGTAGAATGGATGGCTTTGAGGTATGTAGAGAAGAGGTGTTGGAAATCCTGGAAAAGGTGAAAATAGATAAGTCCCCTGGGCCTGATGGCATTTATCCTAGGATTCTCTGGGAAGCAAGGGAGGAGATTGCAGAGCCATTGGCCTTGATTTTTATGTCCTCTTTGTCTACTGGAGTAGTGCCAGAAGACTGGAGGATAGCAAATGTGGTTCCCTTGTTCAAAAAGGGGAGTAGGGATAACCCTAGTAACTATAGGCCGGTGAGTCTCACTTCTGTTGTGGGCAAAGTCTTAGAGAGAATTGTAAGGGATAGGATTTATGCACATCTGGATAGGAATAATGTGATCAAGGATAGTCAGCATGGTTTTGTGAAGGGCAGGTCGTGCCTCACAAACCTTATTGAATTCTTTGAAAAGGTGACGAAGGAGGTTGATGAGGGGAAAGCGGTAGATGTGGTATATATGGATTTTAGTAAGGCGTTTGATAAGGTTCCCCATGGTAGGCTACTGCAGAAAATACGGAGATATGGCATTGAGGGTGAGTTGGAGGTTTGGATTAGGAATTGGCTGGATGGAAGAAGACAGAGGGTAATAGTTGATGGCAGAGTTTCTTCATGGAGTGCCGTGACTAGCGGTGTTCCGCAAGGATCTGTTTTGGGACCATTGCTGTTTGTCATTTTTATAAATGACCTGGAAGAGGGGTTAGAAGGTTGGGTGAGCAAGTTTGCGGATGATACGAAAGTCGGAGGAGTTGTTGACAGTGAGGAAGGATGTGGCAGGTTACAGCAGGATATAGAGAAGCTGCAGAGCTGGGCAGAAAGGTGGCAAATGGAATTCAATGTAGCTAAGTGTGAGGTGATTCACTTTGGGAAGAATAACAAAAAGATGGGGTACTGGGCTAATGGTCGGATACTTGGTAGTGTGGATGAGCAGAGGGATCTTGGTGTCCATGTACACAGATCTCTGAAAGTTGCCACCCAGGTAAATAGTGCGGTGAGGAAGGCATATGGCGTACTGGCTTTTATTGGTAGAGGAATTGAGTTCCGGAGTCCTGAGGTCATGATGCAGTTGTATAAGACTCTGGTGCGGCCGCATCTGGAATATTGTGTGCAGTTTTGGTCGCCATACTATAGGAAGGATGTGGAGGCACTGGAACGGGTGCAGAGGAGGTTTACCAGGATGTTGCCTGGTATGGAAGGAAGATCGTATGAGGAAAGACTGAGACACTTGGGGCTGTTTTCATTAGAGAAAAGAAGGTTTAGGGGTGACTTGATTGAGGTGTACAAGATGATTAGGGGGTTAGATAGGGTTGACAGTGTGAACCTTTTCCCGCGTATGGAGTCGGGTATTACAAGGGGGCATAGCTTTAAATTAAGGGGGGGTAGATATAGGACAGAAGTTAGGGGTAGGTTCTTCACTCAGCGAGTCGTAAGTACATGGAATGCCCTGCCAGTAGCAGTGGTGGACTCTCCCTCTTTATGGGCATTTAAGCAGGCATTGGATAGGTATATGGGGGATAGTGGGTTAGTATAGGTTAGGTGGGCTTGGATCGGCGCAACATCGAGGGCCAAAGGGCCTGTACTGCGCTGTATTCTTCTATGTTCTATGTTCTATGTACACATGGCTCTGTTTACTTTAGAGCCATGTGTAGCTTATGCCCGATTCGTCGATTCTCCTGTTCCCTGGATGCTGCCTGACCTGCTGCGCTTTTCCAGCAACACATTTTCAGCTCTGATCTCCAGACCTCACTTTCTCCTCTGTTTACTTTAGAACCTAGGATTTCCAAATAGTGAAACACAGTGACCCTTTATCACAATGTCTTTCTGTGATTTCTTGCAATTGTTTCAAATCAATACCAATCTTCTACAATTTGATGTCATCTACAAATCTAGTAATCTTGCTTTTGATTCCAAAATCAAAACTATATGCATAACTTGTCAACAATTCCAGTGTTGATTATAGTAAGCCTCCATTTTTTACTCTCTGCCACTTTGAATACACACCCTATGCCACTTCTCTCTGCTTTTTGTCTTCCAACAAGCTAGTTATCCATTATGCTATTTGTTCCCTGACTCCATATTCTCTGACTTTATTCATTTGTCCCCTCTATTGATTTTTCTGCATCCAGATTGTCACATGATCTAATTTTAGGTCTTTGCAAGAAAGTATGCAATTGGGATCAGGTGTAATGTGCTTCTGAATTTTAGTGCTCAATATAGAGGAGATACTGCCTGTTACTTGGTGTCTTTCTCTAATGGTTGGTAGAAGAAAGCTAGCTTTGGAAAACTGATCTAAAGCCATAGCCTAGCCTTTCCTCAGCGAATCATGTTGCAATACTAAATAATAGACTATTTTCAAAGGAGATTTCATACAAAGAATGTTTTACTGGGCCAATAATGTCAATACGTATGAGGAAGAGGTTTTAATGAAAATCTGCCAACCAATATAAAGAATGTTTCTGGTTATAAATCTTCTGGTATCTTAATGTTTTTAATCTAATTGGCAATCGTAGCTTGAAAGCATAAAGAGAATTAATGAGTTTATGGGTGAACAAAAATCCAAAGCTGACACCAATCCAAATGCTGAATAATGTAAGGAAAATGTATTTTTCAGCCAATTCAGTGCAAACCCTTAACATCATGTACATTTTAAAGTAACTTTAAAGTTATTTGATAGTACAGAACTTGAGCATTGCTACAAAAAGACTCTGATAAGGTTTTTATCCTATATTCTTCACTTGCAATTTCAATTCAATTAATTACAATTAGCAATTAATGAATAATTCTGACAAATGCCTTTTAGAAATTTAGTTACATGGTCGACTGGGAATGTTACTTCTTCAAATAGTCAAGGAAGTTCGTTAGGCAAGATTTTTCTCTTCTGAATCCATATTACCACCTTCAAGCTGATACCTAATATCTCGCAATTTCCTTCTTTGTCTCCTTCAGCACTCTGGTTAGTTAGCAACTAACACTTTTTTTTGAGCTTCTTTAGCTTGTGGCTTTCACCTCATCTGTCTGTAATTGCAGTCTGTAATTTTACATGTGCTATCTCTGCCTATTAAGGAATATAGCCTTTATTTTCACTTGTGAATAAATAAATAATCATTCATAACATTAACTATCTCAGTTTTAGAGCTATATATAACTGTTATAGTTTTTTTCCAGTGCTCTGGCTTCTGTTTTATTGTTATAGCATGGGAACTTCTTTAACCTGAAATAATGTTTTGTTATTTACATAATCTTTGTTTTTATCAACGTTTGGTCTTTTTGTAAACTTGTATCCACAAATGTTCTGAAAATATTGCGAATACACTGACAGATTCTGTTCACCGAGCTGGGAATTTGTGTTGCAGACGTTTCGTCCCCTGTCTAGGTGACATCCTCAGTGCTTGGGAGACTCCTGTGAAGCACTTCTGTGATGTTTCCTCTGGCATTTATAGTGATTTGTATCTGCCGCTTCCGGTTGTCAGTTCCAGCTGTCCATTGCAGTGGTCGGTATATTGGGTCCAGGTCGATGTGCTTATTGATTGAATCTGTGGATGAGTGCCATGCCTCTTGGAATTCCCTGGCTGTTCTCTGTTTGGCTTGTCCTATAATAGTAGTGTTGTCCCAGTCGAACTCATGTTGCTTGTCATCTGAGTGTGTGGCTACTAAGGATAGCTGGTCATGTTGTTTCGTGGCTAGTGGGTGTTCATGGATGCGGATGGTTAGCTGTCTTCCTGTTTATCCTATGCAGTGTTTTGTGCAGTCCTTGCATGGGATTTTGTACACTACATTGGTTTTGCTCATGCTGGGTATCGGGTCCTTCGTTCTGGTGAGTTGTTGTCTGCAGTACACCAGAACTGCAAAAAGAGGAAGAAGAACACCTATACAATGTATTCGCCAAAAACGGATACCTGCGCAATTTCATCAACAGATGCCTAAGGGAAAGACAACAGAATGAGGACATGCCACAACCCAAAGGACTAGCCACACTACCATACATCAAAAACATTTCTGAACTGACAGCCAGACTAATGCGACCACTAGGACTCATAACAGCACACAAACCAACAGCCACTCTCAGACAACAACTCACCAGGACGAAGGACCTGATACCCAGCATGAGCAAAACCAATGTTGTGTACAAAATCCCATGCAAGGACTGCACAAAACACTACATAGGACAAACAGAAAGACAGCTAACGATCCGCATCCATGAACACCAACTAGCCACGAAATGACATGACCAGCTATCTTTAGTAGCCACACAGTCAGATGACAAGCAACATGAGTTCGACTGGGACAACATTACTATTATAGGACAAGTCAAACAGAGAACAGCCAGGGAATTCCTAGAGGCATGGCACTCATCCACAGATTCAATCAATAAGCACATTGACCTGGACCCACTATACCAGCCACTGCAGCGGACAGCTGGAACTGACAACCGGAAGCAGCAGATATAAATCACTATAAATGCCGGAGGAAACATCACAGAAGTGCTTCACAGGAGGCTCCCAAGCACTGAGGATGTCACCTAGACAGGGGATGAAACATCTGCAACACAAATTCCCAGCTTGGCGAATAGAACCACAACAACGAGCACCCGAGCTACAAATCTTCTCACAAACTTTGAACACTGACAGAAGTATTTCACAGTGATAAATTCAATTCAATGAAGTGATGGATTGTCACAGCTTGTGAATTTCCTTGGGAACGACTCTTGGCTAAAACCAATCTGGAGAAGAATGTCGAAACTACCTTATTCGAAGGGGAAAGGCCTGCCACAACCTGTTATTAGATCTAGCAGTACTGGAGGATTAGACAGCCTGTTACCAAGTCAGGAATGACTACAGTCTGGTGTTGCAAGTACAGTGTGAGGATCTTCTATATTCATGGCTCCTAGTAAAATTCCTCATGCCTTCTACTTGAGTACATGCACTAATGATATTTAGCAAGTTAGGTGAAGTTCGTTCTCCACACAAGATTATTTTTAAAATGTGGAAACTACTGAAGCAGCTACATTGACATTGAGTAGACTTTAGAGATATAAACTATGCAGCAGGCTGTATTTAACTGCAGACTGTAATTCTGTTACATGATATGGAGCCACACCTAATTATACAAACTTTTGTATCTGTTCCAACCTGTGTTTTGCAATAAGATTTGAATGTTGGCAATGACTGGACCTATCTGCTTGCTATTCAAGAAAAAAAACATCATAATTCGTTGTTTAAATTTGGATTTTGGCTGTTTGCATATTTGAATTAAAGCTGCTGAAAAATGCTTAAGGAAAAATAGTGAATGGACAATTAAATGCACTACCTGTATTTTCAACGTGTAAAATACATAAAATGGGCAGTATCAAATCGGTCACTTGTCACACATATTTCTTTCTCTTTGAAGCCATGTCAATTCAATAAAGCATTCAGGTAAAGTTTCACTAAGATCTATGCATTTATCTAGCAATACAACTTTCCATTATGCTATTTAATAAATTCAGTTTTAATTACTAAAAATGATAATTACAGTTCACATTGAGGATTTTACTTTGCTGTCCGTTAGGTAAAGTTATGATGGTTGGGTCAGTTGTTGAATTTCTCCCTCATGTGATTTTGAGCCTAATAACATCTTGCATTTATGGAACATATTTAACAGTGCAATTTCCCAGAGTCTTTACAGGCAAGAATTAGATGCTAACCAGGAGCTTCGGAGTTGGAATATAGGAAGTCTGCTCGAACAGTTGGATTTTCAGGTGGCATTCCAAAGTAGTGTCAAGGCTTTGTGAAGTGAGTTCCTGTGTCAGATTGCAATAACTGAAGACTGTCTCCTACAGTGGAGTGAAAGAGAGAAGGGAAAGAGAATGCTCAGTTAGTTGGAGTTGAAGAGCACTGGAGAAGGTTATTGAGGTTGCAAATGGAAGTATTTATAAATGAAGTGCAAGAATTTGGCCTGATTGCCATTTAGTAACATTAATGATTGTTAAAATAACAATCTAAGGAATTCACATAAATTAGCTAAAACATGCAGACACGGGTTTTTCCTTCCTATTTCATAACTTAAACATTTTTTATAATTTGTAAAATTTGTATGGAAAAACTATGATAGCACTGTCTCAAACAGCATCTTATTTCCAAAAATAATCCAGATTCTAAAAAAGCTTCCAAATGAAACTGGATCGCTGACTTGGAATGTGCTGCACTTGTTTACCTTCAATCTACAGCCTAAACACAGCCTACAGCAACCAAACACTCCTCTGGCTAACTGATAGCTTAAAGTTTTGATTTATAATGTATATTTATCTTCAGTCTTTATTTGCTAAAACATCTCAATTAGCTCCACATTATTCATCAAGATTTGAAGTGCAGAGGCTGAAGTTTTGGTATTAAAATATTTTAAAAATATACCATTATTCATATCACTGGGATAGCAGAAATAGGAAACCACCTGACACTTATTTTTACATTAAAGATAGACAGTGGAAAATGGTAAGGATAATAGAATTGTAAGGCTAGGCAGGCCTATGACTAGTCATGCATTAAAGACAACATCTTGAATGATTATTCTTTTGAAAACTGACTTTCCCTTTAAAACATATTACGAAACGTTGTGTTGCTCATGATTAAGGGGGCTTTGGTCATGATTTATCAACAGTTAGTTCCCAATCCATTTTCACCACAGTACTGTACTTCAGAATTAAGGCTGCATGTCAATACTTAATAAAGCCAGTGACATCTTGTAACAAGCCAGTACAGGAAGGTGACTGGGTGTGGTAGCACCTCGTAATCATCAGGGATTCTGGTGAGATGTTGCATGAGTGTAGCGTCAGAAACACATTTGTGCTCTGAATTAGCATATCTAAGTGACAGAATGAGGAAGTATACCCTTAATTATAAATAAGGTACAACAACCAAAATAAAAACCTGGTTTTAAATCTGTTATCATCCTTGAGCTAAGTAATACAACACAATGATAGATTGAATAGGCATTTTAGTAGCATTCCTGATGAAGGGCTTTTGCCCGAAACGTTGATTTTCCTGCTCCTCGGATGCTGTCTGACCTGCTGTGCTTTTCCAGCACCACTCTAATCTAAACTCTGGTTTCCAGCATCTACAGTCCTCACTTTTGCCTATTTTAGTAGCAAGTCAGGTTTCAATAAAAATGGAAAGACAGTGAAGTTGCAGTCACAGAACTTTATGATCTAGGTGTAAGTTTCCTGCTTGGAGTGAGAAGGGGACACCTTAGCATACAACGTACCTCCAGAGCAGTGGAAGTATTATGGAAGCAAGGTCAAAAGCACAATTTAATGAGTAAGGATCCTAAAAAGATACTTATTGCAGAAAAGATTGCAAAAAAATTTAATGTACCCATGGAGTAGTGTTCATCGGATTCATTTTTAACATGGTCAGAAAAATCCTACCATAAAAATAAAATGACTATTAGCAGGAGATAAAGCAAAACCATAGTATAATGCTTAATAACACCTGGAGATTCTGTGGTTGAATTCAGCCAAGGAAGTTATGGAATTATCGCATGATGTAATCTTACTCCAGCCATGAAAAATGAAAAACACACACACACACTTCACAAACAGCCCCAGCCTATTCAGCTTCTTCCTAGCTCAATCCTCCAACCCTGGCAACATCCTTGAAAGGGTTCAGAAAAGATTTACAAGTTTCACAACATTCTTCTGAAATGAAGGAGACCAGAATTGCACACAATATTCCAAAAGTGGCCTAACCAACATCCTGTACAGACACAACATGACCTCCTAATCCTAAACTCAACGCTCTGACCAATAAAGAAAAGCATACCAAATACCTTCTTCACTATCCTATCTACCAGCGACTACTTTCAAGGAACTGTGAACTGCACTCCAAAGTCTCTTTGTTCAGCAACATTCCTAGGACCTTACCATTAAGTGTATAAGTCCTGCTAAGATTTGCTTTTCCAAAATGCAGCACCTCATATTTATCTAAATTAAACTCCATCTATCATTCCTCAGCCCATTGGTACTTTTGATCAAGATCCCGGCGTACTCTGAGGTAACCTTCTTCATTGTCCACTACACCTCCAATTTTGGTGTCATCTGCAAACTTACTAACTTGTAAAGAGATATTCCCTGACACAACGGTCGAGTGGAGTCAGGAACCTGTGGTATTTCACAATGAGAACAAATTTGTTCCAAATAAAGAGTGTCTTTGTCTTCTTCTTTTACCAACTGCTATAAGGAGTATAACCTTTTATAGTTGCCTATGCTGTAAATGCAATACATCTTCCTGTTAGTGAATAATATCCATCGTGTACTTTATTGGATAGTGATCCTGAAAATCAGCAAACATACTCTACCCATCTTTATATCTCATTTTGATAAGATCACGGGTCTCTTTACCAACTGATTAGTTGTATAATTACTCATAATTATTATTATTTATATTATTACATATTGTTATTTGTATAATTAGTCCCCTCAGTAATTTAGAAGTTTGTGTGGGAGGCAATACCTTAATAGTTGATCCTCCAAATCATAAATAACAGAAGTGAAAATAGACTTTGGAAATCCACTTTACAATATAGAGATGTCCAGGAGAATATTCAACTATTGTTAGCAGTGGTTTACAATTCAGTAATACCAACAGTAACAAATGGTTTTCAAGTTTTACTGACATTTTTAAAAACGTAATAAATTTGAAATCTTTTTCTTATCATAAAACAACCACAAAACCTAGCTCTGGCTTATAGTTGGTTCCCCCATTAATTCAAACTATAGGCAAAAGAGTAGGTCATTCAGCCCCCTGAATCTGTTCTGCTATTAGATAACTTAAACTATGCCTCCAATCCATTTACCTCTTATAACTAAATTTCCTTTAATAACATGTTCTCACAAATATGTGGTGATCTTAGTTTGGTAGTTCCAGCATTTGCAAGATATAATGCCAGATTTTTATGACCTTTTGTGAGAAAAGCTTGCTTCCAGTATTTACTCTCAAATGGTCTGGCTGTAGTTTCAAGATCATGTCCCATTATTCTTGATTTATCCATAAATAATTTCTCTGAAGCTACCAAATCAAATCATTTTAATGCATAAAAAGCAAGAGAACTGCGGATGTTGCAGGTCAGAAACAAAAACAGAAGTTGCTGGAAAAGCTCAGCAGATCTGGCAACATCTGTGCAGAGAAATCAAAGTTAATGTTTTGGTTCGGTGACCCTTCCTCAGAACTGCTGGTAGCTAGGATGGTAGCTAGCCCTTTAACACATAAACATGTCAGATCAATCTTCCAAAGGAATTTCAACTAGATTTATGTAAACTGTTCTCATTATTTAACCTCTAATCCCTACTATTATTTTGGTGAATCTCCACAGTGCTCCTTCCCAGACTAATATGTTCTTCCTAAAGTTGGGTGCCCAAAATGGAATATCATACTTCTCCATCTGAATTCTCTTGCCTAATCCTGCTTAATATGGTTATTAGGCTCTGTAATTTCCTTTTAGGAGAAAGTGAGGTCTGCAGATGCTGGAGATCAAAGTTGAAACTTTATTGCTGGAACAGCACAGCAGGTCAGGCAGCATCCAGGGAACAGGAGATTCGACGTTTCGGGCACAGGCCCTTCTTCAGGAATGAGCAGAGAGTGTTCAGCAGGAGAAGATAAAAGGTAGGGAGGAGGGACTTGGAGGAGGGGCATTGGAAATGTGATAGGTGGAAAGAGGTCAAGGTGAGGGTGATAGGTCGGAGTAGGATGGAGGCGGAGAGGTCAAGAAGAAGACTGCAGGTCAGGAAGGCGGTGCCGGGCTGGAGGGATTTGGCTGAGACAAGGTGGGGGGAGGGGGGATGAAGAAACTGGTGAAATCCAAGTTCATCCCCTGTGGTTGGAGGGTTCCCAGTCGGAAGATAAGACGCTCCTCCTCCGACCGTCGCGTTGTTGTGGTTTGGCGGTGGATGAGTCCAATGACCTGCATATCCTCGGTGGAGTGGGAGGGGGAGTTGAAATGCTGTGCTACAGGGTGGTTGGGTTGGTTCGTCCGGGTGGCCCAGAGGTGCTCTCTGAATCGCTCCGCAAGTAGGCGGCCTGTCTCCCCAATATAGAGGAGGCCACACCGGCTGCAGCGGATGCAGTAGATGATGTGGGTGGAGGTGCAGGTGAATCTGTGGTGGATATGGAAGTTTCCTTTGGGGCCTTGGAGAGAAGTGAGGGGGGAGGTGTGGGCGCAAGTGTTGCACCTCCTGCGGTTGCAAGGGAAGGTGCCGGGAGTGGAGGTTGGGTCGGTGGGGGGTGTGGATCTGACAAGGGAGTCGTGGAGGGAGTGGTCTCTACGGAAAGCTGATAGGGGAGGGGAGGGAAATATATCCTTGGTGCTGGGGTCTGTTTGGAGGTGGCGGAAGTGACGGCGGATGATGCGCATAAATTTCCTTTAAGGCAAGTAGTCTCCACCAAAACGTGGAGTGGGAGGTTAGATAGCTCAGTTGGCTAGACATCTGATTTGCAACATAGAGTAACGCCAATAGCATGGGTTCAGTTCTCACTAGGTTACCACGAAGGACTTGGATTAAGCCACCACCAGTCTTCTCTCTCAAGTGAGATAATATCTGCACACTCTTAGTGTTTTATAGCATTTTCTGTTATTCTTTTTGACAAGGTGTTCAAATGCCTGTGCGAACCAGCACTAGGGGAATGCAACATAATTTCTTCACTGCAGTCCCAAATGGGATATTTGTTCTTTTCGCTTAACAACATCAGACAATTGAAATCCTTTAAAGTTTAGACAAAGTTTAGGAAAAAATGAGGTGTGTCAGCATCAGATCTTCTGCAACGATTAATGTTCTTCTAGATATAATGTGTTCTATTGAGGGACTTTTAAAAACAAAGCAGTCTTTCTTCAGCATGGCAATTTTTCAGTTCTGGAAATTTATTTTTTGAGGTGGGGGAAAGCTCTAAATTCCTCTTGGTCAGATACTGACAAGGTTTGGAGTGGCTCCAGTTGGACAATGATGATACTTCAGAGCCTACCTGGCAGTGGCTGTATCATCAGGGTCAGGAGGCTGAGAACGTGCAGGCAGGCAGAGAGGGAGCTTCACGACTGTGAGCGTGCGTGCGCGCGCGCTCCCCTTCTCTCATCAGCCGCCTTGACAGCTGCACACTCTCTCTCTCACACACACACACACACACAGACACGGTGCAGCCATGCATCCTCCTCATCTCACCCTCCAGCTAACCTACCAGATGGATTAACGCACCTCCAATTCTCTGGATGTCGCCAGGAACCGTTCCACACAGACAGACCGGGGAATGGATTGGAGTTGGGAACAGGATGAAACATGGAAATGCAGCACCACAGGAAGGTAAGCGCATTCAATTGAAATATAGAGCGTCAGGGCAGCTGGAAAATTTGGTATGAATTGCCTGTATCTTTGTTGCGATTGGACGCTGTCTCCATCCAGTGTTTGATGGTCACTGGAAGGATGACCATGCTCCTGGTGGTTCTTATTTCCAAACTGTGATTTTTCGCCAGCAGTTCAAGGGTTTTGCTGCAGCCCTTGGCTATTTGTTCCTATGCAGGATTTCTCGCTCTCTAGGAGGTTACATGCGGCAGCTTGTCTCCAAAAAGTCTTGTCTTCGATTGAAAGGTTACTCGTGGGTCCTAAAGCATCCCACTACCACAGTCAGCACCCCGGATTTATATCTTGCTTTAGTTTAAACAATAGTATTTGGGTCAACTGACTATTAATGAACGATACCTAGGTTCAAATAAACATCTACGCCTTAAAGCAGACCTATTATGAACACCTTTGCCTCTAACTTGTTAGAATATGATGGAAGGGACAGACGGTTTCTGAAATTATTTATGGTAGAATATCATTATGGGTCAAATCAAAGTTCAACATTTGAAATAGTCGAAGGGGCGTATCAGTATGTAACATCCTGAATATTTGCTGTTATTATCTTCTACAATCATATTCGTCGGCCTTAGGAGGGAGATGTTTATCTTGCTGAAAGATTTGAATGGTGTGATAAACCCTGGAAGAAAACCTGAGAGAGTTTGTGTTTAGTTCATCAAGTTTTATGTAAAGAACTGTAAAAAAAAGGCCAAAATATAATTTGACAAGATGTATTAAAAATCAACTTTCAAAAGGATAGTAAGTGATGCATCTTTACAATGTAGATTGAATGTGTGAGAATCTATAAATGCTAACCCAGGTAAAGGACCAATACCCAGAGAGCAAGAGATTATCAAGTTTAAAGCAGTGAAATAGACGATAATAAATCAGTATTAAGGTATTGTTGAGTCTGAAGATTGTAGCAGAGGGAAAAATTATACAGGAAGGGGTCATAAAATTTTGATATCCTTGGGAAGAACATGCTAGAAAAGAAAATTGCAGAATATGTTTTAATTTCAACATTTATGAAATGACTGGTATGACATTTAGCTATTCTCTGCAAACCCTGCATTTAACTCAGCACTTGCTATTAAGAGGAAGAAGTGTGACAGCAAAGAAGGCATGGACACAATGGTGCTGATTTTAAATTTAGTATAGGCTGGTTGGTTCTGAATGGTGTACTGACTGCATCACATCATTTTTGTGAATTTTGACAGTGCTGAGGACAGGGCAGACCAACCAAAGCTCCTATTTATTTGAATATCAATGTTATTACTGAATAAAAAGAACTTGTTCTTTTAAAATGAATCTGACTGAAAAATAAAACCTGTTGTGACTCATTAATGGTACTTTGACAGCCTCAAGTTGAGCTTCACCTTGGCCATTTTGCTGAATTGTTTCCTCTAAATATCAATAAGGTATTTTCCATTACGGTGTATATATCGACTGCTTACTATTTAATTGGTTCTAATAATTTGCAATGTATCTAAACAGAATACAGTAACACCAGTGAAATTAAGAAGCTGAAACTTTATATCAGCTGTCCCTTCCACATTGGATTGGGTTGAGAGGTGATGGACATAAGATTAGATAAATAGTTATTTGAGAAGGGGTGTATTTGCTGTGCCTGCTGCCTTCTATTTTCACTAGTGCTTTACCGATGGTTGGGTTGGTGGCATTTATTATTTAACCAGCCGCAGATGGGGACCTTACAACTTGAGAAGTCCACCCATAAGGCTCGTGTCCTTCTGGCAGCCTGAGGAGATTTCCTTTCTGATTGGGATCCCATACAGCAAATGTTGACATAAGATGCCCTGCTTCCTCCTTCATGATTGACAGAGACAAGTATGCCCCAGCAATTCCTGAATTTGCTTTTACTCCTGGCCTTATCGACAATTACAGTCCTAATATTAGCCATCTTCCCCGGTGGTGCTGCTGAAGCCATAGCTCCAGCTCTTGGAAGGGAAATAGCATCTGCCTCTCTGAAGCAGGGTATGATCACAAAAATCTAATTGTCTGAAAAGTAAAGTTCAGCAGTGGATACCAGGTAAAACAGAGATGACCCTCCACCTCAACTTTCTGGCAGGTGGGAAGGGATACCCGAAAGGAAAAAAAAACAGTAAAACTTGTGAATGACACAAATTGTTCTGAGATGTCTTATTTACTTCAAAATGGAGATCCAGTATGACTAATGCCTTCATTTCCAAGTGTTAGCTTTTTAATTTTTAATTTGCTTTTGTCCAGGAAGGAGCTGTGGAACTTAACTGAATAATTCAATCCTCTTATAAATATGAACTTAATGTTTCAACATAAGTATTTATTTAAAGCAGTAATCCGTGAAAAGGTTACCAATCAGCTCATCTGCAGATAGTCACTGGACGTTGAATTGAATTTTTAAAATATTTATAATTTTTTAGTTTTTGAATTCCCTTTCGAAAAACCTTAGAATTTATCAGATTAGAAATTCCAAGTAAGGAAACATGGTGGAGTGGATTTTCAATTTAAGGCCCAACATACAACTGGCATTGTAGATTGCATTGCCAGTGGTGATTTTCATTTTTATTGAAATCAATAAAATTACATAGAAGTTCCAAAATAGAAAGATATCATGCAGCTGAGCAGTAGGGTTTCATGTTCTATAGGAACATATTTCATTTAAGGGGTTAGCCATTTTTGATTTTGTTTTTAACAGTGTGAGCCTGAATTTGAAATCATATGAACATATAAATCAGCAGCAGAAGTAATCCATTCAGACCCTTGAAACTGTTCTGCCATTCAACAAGACCGTATCTGATTTGATAGTAACCTCAAATCTACATGACTGCCGAGAGTTACAATTCAAAAATAGCAAGCCAAATCAAATCAACCTCAGTATCAATGGATTTTTAACGCAGTGAAATTAAAACATTCAAGGAACCTTAAAATTGCCCAATTGTTCCTAACCAGATTTTATGGACAACAGATCTTGGACACCAAGTTTATAACTTCAACAAAAATTAACCATTTATTATCATTAATGTAACTTTAGCAGAACACAGCTAAGCAACAATGTAACCTAACTAATAGCTATGTCCTAAAGCCTAACCTTTTTGATCAAAACCCCCATTCTCACATAGTTAAGGGATGAATTAATAAGGAAATAGAAAATTGTCATTTGCCAGTACAATAGACTATTTCAAACAGTGGATACCAGACCTTCATGAAATCCTTGGACAATGGTTTGTTCATAGGCAAATGTAACTGTATATCTTAGAGTCATGGAGTCAGAGAGATGTACAGCATGGAAACAAACCTTTTGGTGCAACCATCCATGCAGACCAGATATCCTACATTAATCCATACCCATTTGCCAGCATTAGGCCAATATCCCTATAAACCCTTCCTATTCATTTACCCACGCAGGTGTATTTTTAATGTTATACCAGCACCTACCACTTCTCTGGCAGCTCATTCCATACATGTACCACCCTCAGTGAAAAAGTTGCCCCTTAGGTCTCTTTTATATCCTTCCCTTATCACTCTAAACCTATGCCCTCTAGTTCTGGACTCCCCCACCCCAGGGAAAAGACCTTGTCTATTTATCCTATCCATGCCATTCATGATTTAATAAACCTCTATAAGGTCATTCCTCAGCCTCCGACACTTCAGGGAAAATAGCCCCAGCCTATTCAACCTCTCCTTGTAGCTCAAACCCTCCAACCCTGGCAACATCCTTATAAATCTTTTCTGAACCCTTTCAAGTTTCACAACATCTTTCCTATAGCAGCAAAACCAGAATTGCACACAGTATTCCAAAAGTAGCATAACCAATGTCTTGTACAGCCATAAAATGACCTCCCAACTCCTATACTCAATGCACTGACCAATAAAGACAAGCATACCGAATGCCTTCTTCACCACCCTGTTTCCCTGCAACTCCATTTTCAAGGAACTGTGAACCTGCACTCCAAGGTCTCCTTGTTCAGCAACACTCCCCAGGATCTTACCATGAAGTGTAGAAGTCCTGCCCTGATTTGCCTTTCCAAAATGTGACACTTCACATTTATCTAAATTAAACTCTATCTGCCACTGTTTGGTCCATTGGCCCATCTGATCAAGATCCGTTGTGCTCTGAGGTAACCTTCTTTGCTGTCCACCACATCTCCAATTTTAGTGTTGTCTGCAAACTTACTAACCATACCTCCTTTGTTCATATCTAGTTTATTTATATAAATGACAAAAAACAAATGGACCCAAAACCAATCCTTGTGGCACACCACTTGTCACAGGTCTTCAGTTTGTCTTCCACCTTTGAGCCAGTTGTGTAGTTAAATGTCTAGATCTCCCCATATTCCATGTGTCCTAATCTTGCTTACCAATCTACCATGAGAAACCTTGTTGAATGACTTCTTGAATTCTGAAGTCATTGGTCAATGCCAACAGCTTCAGCAGACTTCCAGCAACATTCATTCATTTCTTATAAAAAAGATCAAAGAACTGAAGATCCTGCAATTCAGAAACAAAACAGAATGTCTTGGAGAAACTCAACAGGTCTGGCAGCATATGTGGAGAAAAGGCAGAGTTAACATTTCGAGTCTTTCTTCAGAACTGAGTTCAGAACTGAGCTCCAGAACTGCCGAGTTACTTCAGCAATTTCTGTTCTTGTTACTTAGTTCTTAGACTGGATTCCTTTCTGTGAACATTCAACAGGTAGAAAACTAGATAGATCAAAATAACGGCAGCCACCAGATCTCTCAAAGATCACTCTCCTGCCAAAGCCCAGTCAGAACTGTGCTTTTTCTCTTTCTAATCAACATTCTTGGTGGTTAGCTGGTTAGCACTGGTCCTCCTTAATTGACTAGCAGAGTAATAATCTCAAGATTACTACCGGTGCCATGTGCTAGTGAGACGAGGAACAGGGAGCGAGTGCAGCTAAACACATGGCTGCAGGGCTGGTGCAGGAGGGAGGGCTTCAGATACGTAGATCATTGGGGTACCGTCTGGGGAAGGTGAGACCTGTACATGAAGGACGGGTTGCACTTAAATTAGAGGGGCACTACTGTCCTGGCAGGGATATTTGCTAGTGCACTTTGAGAGGGTTTAAACTAGTTTGGCAGGGAGATGGGAACCAGAGCTACAGATCAGAGGAGAGGGTAGTTGTTGAACGGGCAGAAATGGAATGCTCAGAGTCTGTCAGGAAGGATACCCAGTTGGTTGGGCAAAGGAATGGATTAAAGTGTGTCTTTTTCAATGCAAGGAGTGTCAGGAATAAGAGTGATGAACTTAGAGTATGGATCAGTACTTGGAACTACAATGTTGTGGCCAAAATGGAGACGTGGATTTCACAGGGGCAGGAATGGTTGCTAGATGTTCCAGAGTTTAGACCTTTTAAAAAGAATATGGAGGGGGGTAAAAAAGGAAGGGGAGTAGCATTGTTAATTAGAAAGTGCATCACAGCTGCAGAAAAGAAGGTTGTTGAGGAGGGTTTTTTGTACTGAGTCAGCACAGGTGGAAGTCAGCAACAGGAAAGGAGCAGTCACTTTATTGGATGTTTTGTACAGACCGCCCCCTCCCCCTCCCCCTCCCCCTCCCCCCATAGCAGCAGAGAGATGGAAGAACAGATTGGACAGCAGATCTTGGAAAGGTGCAGATGTAACAGAGTTGTTGTTACGGGTGACTTCAACTTCCCCAATATAGATTGGAACCTCCTTATTGCAAATGGTCTGGTTGGAGCCGATTTTGTCAGTTGTGTCCAGGAAAGATTCCTGACTCAATATGTAGATAGGCCCACTAGGGGCAGACCATATTGGATTTGGTGCTAGGCAACGAGCCAGGCCAGGTGTTGGATCTCTCAATAGGAGAGCATTTTGGTGGCAGTGACCACAACTGTCTCACCTTTACCATAGCCACGGAAAGGGATAAGAACATACAGTATGGGAAGGTATTTAATTGGGGGAGGGGAAATTATACTGTTGTTAGTTAGGAATTGTGAAGTATAATTTGTGTACAATTGTTCGATGGGAAAGTCACAACAGAAATGTGGAGGCTTTTAAGGAGCATTTGTTGCGAGTGTTGGATAACTTTGTCTCACTGAGACAGGCAAGGAATGGTAAGGTGAAGAAGCGTTGGATGACAAGAGCAGAGGATCTTCTCATCAAAAGGAAGAATGAAGCTTACTTAAGGTTGAAGAAGTCAGGATCTGGCACAGCTTTAGAGGATTACAGGAAAAAACTCAAATGGACTAAGGAGAGCTAGGAGGGGGCCTGAAAAAGTCTTGGTGGGAAGGTTTAGGGAAAATGCAAAGGTGTATATGAAGAATAAGAGAATGATCAGAGAGAGGGTAGAGCTGATCAGGGATAGTGGAGGGAACTTGTGCCTGGAGTCTGAAGAGATTGGGGAGGCCCTAAATGAGTTTTTTGCTTCAGTATTCAGTGGAGAGAGGGACCTTGTTGATAGTGAGAACACCGTGGACCAGGTAATTAGGCTTGAACAGATTGATATTAAAGAAGGGATGTGCTGGAAATTCTGGAAAGCATCAAGCTGGATAAGTCCTCATGGCTGGACCAGAAATATCCGAAGATACTACGGGAAGCGAGGAATGAGATTGCTGCATCTCTGGTGATGATCTTTGCATCCCTACTCTCTATGGGAGTAATACCGGATGATTGGAGGGGAGGCAAATGTTGTTCCTCTGTTCAAGAAAGGGAATAGGGAAATCCCTGGGAATTACACACCAGTCAGTCTTAAGTCTGTGGCAAGCAGGGTACTGGAAAGGATTCTGAGAGATAGGATTTATGACTATTTCAAAAGAACACCGTTTGATTAAAGATAGTCAGCTTGGCTTTGTGGGGGAAGGTCATGCCTCACAAGTCTTATTGAGCTCTTTGAGGACGTGATGAGACTTGTTGAAGGTCAAGCAGTGGATGTGGTGTATATGGACTTCAAAAGGCATTTGATAAGGTTCCCCATGGTAGGCTCATTCAGAAAGTTAGGGAGTAAGGGATACAGGAGAATTTGGCTGTCTGGATACAGAATTGGCTGGCCGAAAGAAGATAGCGAGTGGTAGTGGAAGGAAAGTATTCTGCCTACAGGTCAATAACCAGTGATGTCCCACAGGGATCTGTTCTTGGGACTCTGCTCTTTGTAGTTTTTATAAATGACTTGGATGAAGAGGTGGGAGAGTGGGTTAGTAAGCTTGTCAATGACACAAAGGTTAGTGGTGTTATAGATAACGTCAAGGGCTGTTGCAGGCTACAGCATGGCGTTGACAGAATGTAGAATTGGGCTGAGAAGTGACAGATGGAGTTCAGCCTGGACAAATGTGATTCATTTTGGAAGGTCAAATTTGAATGCTGAACATAGGGTTAAAGACAGGATTCTTGGCAGTATGAAGGAACGGCGGGATCTTGTGGTCCCAATAGATCTGTTAGAGTTGTCACCCAAGTTGATTGGATTGTTAAGAAGGCATATGGTGTTTTGGCTTTCATTAACAAGGAGGGGGATTGAGTTTAAGAGCTCCAAGGTTTTGTTGCAGCTCTATAAAACCCTGGTTAGACCACTTGGAATATTGTGTCTAGTTCTGGTCGCCTCTTTATAGAAAGGACATAGATCCTTTACAGAGGGTGCAGAGGAGATTTATCAGGATGCTGCCTGGATTGGAGGTCTTGTCCTATGAAGAGAAGTTGAGCGAGCTTGGGCTTTTTACACTGGAGAGAAGAAGGAAGAGAGGTGACTTGATAGAGGTATACAAGGTAATGAGAGGCATAAATAGAGTAGATAGCCAGAGACTTTTCCCCAGGGCAGAAATGGCTGTCATGAGGGGTCACAATTTTAAGATGATTGGAGGAAGGTATAAGGGAGATGTCAGAGATAGGTTCTTTACGCAGAGACTGGTGGGTGCGTGGAATGCACTACCAGCGGTGCTAGTAGAGTCACAGACATTAGGGACACATAAGCAACTGCTGGACATGCAGTAAATTGAGGGGTTTGTAGGTTAGATTGACCTTAGATTAACATAAATGCCTGGCACAACATCATTGTCCAAAGGGCTTGTACTTTGACTGTATTGTTCTATGTTCTCACCATGTGATAGATGCTAAACTAACTGACCTTTGGTTTTCTGCTTTCTGTCTCCCTCCATTCTTGAATATAAGGAGTTACATTTGCTATCGTCTAACCTAAGAGAACCATCTCCGAATCAAAGGAATTTAGAAAAATTATAGCCAGTGCATCAGCTATCTTGCTGGCCACTTTGTTTAAGTCCCCAGAATGAATCATAGAATCTCTACAGTGCAGAAAGAGGCCATACAACTCATTACATCTGCATTGACTATCCAAAGAGCATCCCATCAAGACCCAGTCCCTGACCCTATCCCTCAATTCTGCATTTAACATGACTAATCCAACTGCACATTCCTAGACACTACAGGAATTTTAGCATGGTCATAAGAGCTGCACAGCTTTGGATTTTGGGAGGACACCAGAGCAGAAAACAGAAACCCACACAGAGCACTGGGAGAATGTGAAACCATCACATAGACACCCAAAGCTGGAATTGAACCATGGTCCCTGTTGCTGTGAAGTAGCAGTGTTGACCATTGAGCCAATGTGTTGCCCTGAAAACCCAGGAACTTGTCAGCTTGCAGATCGAACAATTTACTCAGTATGATATGTTTCTGATTTTCCCAAGTTCCTCCCTGCTTTCCATTTCTTGATTCACCGCTACTTCTGAGATGCTAGCTGTATCCTCTATAATGAAGACTGTTGCTCAATTAATCTGCCATTTCTTCATTATTGTCCATAATTAATTCTTCAGTCTAAATTTCTGTCAGACCAATGCTCACTTTCAGACTTTCCATGTTTACATATTTATAGACACTCTTATTGTCTATTTTTATATTTCTGTTGTTTTTCTCGTACTCTAACTTTGTCCCTCTTTGTAATTGTTTGGTCATTCTCTGCTGTTTTTCGCGTTCTACCCAGTCCACTGACCTGCCACCGATCTTTACAAAATTATATGCTTTTTCTTTTAGTTTGATACACTCTTTGACCTTTCTGGTTAACCACAAATGGTGAATATGTTCCTTGAATTTTTTTTCTTACTCGTTGGAATGTATCAATTCTGAGCATTCTGAAATATTTCCTGAAATGGTTGCAATTGCATCTTTGCTGACCTATACTTTAATCATCATTTCCCAATTCACTTTAGCCAGCTTTTATGCTCTCCTAATTAGCCTTACTTAATTTCTTGAAAAACAATCTCAAACCCACTCTGTCTTCCTCAAACTGAATATAAAATTCATTCATATTATGGTTGCTGTGACCTTGGAGCAGTTTCACTTTGAGATCATTAATTAATCCTATCTCATTGCACAATACCAGCACACTATTAAGTGCCAATCAGACATTTAAGTGATCAGTGTTGGCTCTTTGCAAGAGCTGCTAGCCAATCATTGTAGCCTGTGCTACTGGAGTGATGGCAGCTGTTAATAATTTGCACAGAGGAGGTCCAGGATCAGTGAGGAACCTGACCACAGGTGAATGAAGTGGGAGAGAAGGGTCACTGACTGGGAGAGCTGGAAATTTGGAAGAAAGATCGAGAAGTGGATAGGCCCCATTCCTTCCCAGTGCTGGATTATCTAAATCTGCAGCCCACAAGCAAACCTAATGGGGTTTTACTTTTCAGGCTTCTGAATTGAGCAACAGTGGGATTACACACTCAACTATGTTTCAATTGGTCTAAGAGAGGAAAAACCATCTCCACAAGTATTCTTGTCCTGAACTTAATTCAGGTAGAGGCAGGTTGGTGGTGGGGATACCTTGATTAAATGCACCTCGACCTTCAAACTTGCCTCCAATAATGTCATTAAATTCCATCCATGATTTTCTCCAGTACCATTTGTTTAACTTGAACTTCATATTTACATAATTTTCAGTTTCTTTATACTGTGTCAAAGTGCCTGACTTTAAAGTCTGCCTTTTCTTTATGATCCATTATAGTCTTACCTGAATCTATCTTAAATCAGTCAAAATTCCTTTAATGTAATTTCTTGAAACATTTATAAAGACCTTTCTGTTAGCTTTGATATTACTTGCAAGTATTTTGATAGTTTATTTTGCAACACTTAGAATTAATTCTGTTTCCTTCCACTTCTTTTGGTTTATATTCTCTTACCACATTTGTTGACCATGGCCACTTAACCACAAAAGTAGAGCTTTTGGGTGGAGTCTGTTAGGAGCCT
This sequence comes from Chiloscyllium plagiosum, assembly GCF_037043375.1. Taxonomy (NCBI): domain Eukaryota; kingdom Metazoa; phylum Chordata; class Chondrichthyes; order Orectolobiformes; family Hemiscylliidae; genus Chiloscyllium; species Chiloscyllium plagiosum. The sequence goes on along the minus strand of NW_028270147.1, from coordinate 64,814,315 downwards.
GAGTCTTGTGGTCTGTAGCAAGATTTGTGCCGTAACTAGGTGAGAAGTCTGGTGAGGCCAATCTCAAAGTCAGGAACATCTCACTGCATCTTTAATGCATTTGCTTGGCCAGACAACTTGCCAATTAGAGAGATGACAGCTTGTTAAATGGCTTATTAACAGCCCAACCTGTCTCATTAAGGTTCAGCTTCCCATTTTACCAAATGCATTGAAAAGCTAGACATCAAGATTCTCGACATGGAAGTCAGAGCAGATACCTGGTGACTTCAACCTACTGTTTGTACCAAATGCCTTCCATATTGGACACCAGAAAACATCTCAGGCATATTCCATGGGCACCAGCAACATGCAACCCCACATTCGGGGATATTGGCATCCAACATGAATCAGCCTGTAAGATTCCTCATGGCACATATCCTATCCGCTTACATAATACTTCTGCACTACCAGCAATTACTAGGGTAATGCTGCAGTAAGGACACATTAGGTCAGGGGTTTGTATTCAGCTCCTGGACTAGATTAGGCTGCATCTCCAAGTTGTTTGCTTGCTGCCATACTACTCACTCATTCTGAGCCTACCTGGATGATCATAGCATCCCTGCCTTGCCTTGCTTTTTTGTGCTTTGACATTCTTGGCCAGAGGTACTAGATCATATTATTTCTCCCTTGCCTTGCTGGTTAGTGTATCCACAAAGCCAGGAAGCTTGCCATAATTGTTAAGGGTAGTCCTCAGTCAAGTCAAAAGAGATAATCTTCGATCGGGGGTCCCAACACAATAAGTCAAGGGCAGCCTTAGAAGTCGGTACAGGGGTTTGAACACAGTCAGTCAGTCAAGCATGGGCTTCAGAGTCATGGTATTTTCTACATAAGGGGTGAGGAGTTAAATGCTGAACAGCCCATGACTCTTCCTGCCCTATTGTGGGCCATTTTCCTCCTGCAATGGGAGAGAGGCAGGTATTTCAGAAGAAGAAAGAGAGTGGCACAGATAGTACTTCTCATGCAATTGGGAAGATGTTCTGAATGAGTGAGTCGGCAGCACAGAGGACATGACGGGTTAGTAATATTGGAAGTTGGAGTAGGTTAGATTGAGTACGGAAGATGTGGTAGGCATTTGTGAGAGTGGTAGAGCATGTGCCTTGTTGGAAGGTGTATTGCGTAGCAGAGAAAGAGAGTGCATGTGAGGTAGCAGAGAGAAGATAGTGGCACTAATACTAGCAGAGAGGAGAGTTCATTGACCTTCTTCCTGCACAGATTGGTATTCCTCCAGATGGCTGAGACTGCAGTGGCTTAGATGGCACCATGGACCTGGCTAGTATGCTCTGGTCTTGTGGCCTCCGCTACTCATCCTGGTGTAGAACAAATGTCATTATCAGCACTGTCCCATCCAGTAGGGCTCCAGGGCCCTCTCGTCAGGCAAGACACCAACTTCTCCATGTCTGCCAAGTCTGAAAAAAATGTCAGGAAGTGTTAAGAGTAGGTCTGGATTAGTGGTGCTTGTCTGGGAGCATAACAGTCTTTTAAAAATGGCACAAGTACAAGGGATGTCAGACTTCCAGTGGATATACACTCTGTAATGAGTTACTCTTGGAATGGAATGTATTAAGATGAGTCAAGAATCAAATGAGAGTGACACCATAGAAATGACATAGGTAGTTAATGATTTGAGTTTGGTAAAACATATTGCAAAATTTCACTAGGATTCACAGTGAGAATTCCTCCAAAAACTGGACACAACTTGCCCTTATCCAAGAAATACATATGGCTCAGCACTTTGTCTTTTAGAGGTTTGTACTGTTTTTGTATTGCACTAAACATTTCCCCATTGTTTATATGTTTATTCACTAACAATTCAACACAATATATGTGGTTAATATATTGAGTAAGTTTGCTTTACTCAAATTTAAAAACTGAGTTTGTGATGCTTCCTTCTACCTCCTAAACATGATATAAAATTCATTAACATTGCTCATGTTTTCATGATGCTTCCTGATTGGCAGATTGTTAGTTAATCATGGTTCTTTACTCATCACCAGATCCTGTCTAGCCTGTTCTCTTGTCAATGTTATAACTTATTGCTCAAGGACAAAATACCAAATAGATTCTTGGCATTCATTAACTTTGTAATTGAAGCTATTCTGCTTCTCCCATTCTTTGAGGAAATGTAAATCCTCCACATAATCAAACTGATTTTGCTATATGCTTCTGTATTTATTATCCCTGCCCTCCACCAAAATACTACAATACAGGCACACAAATCGGCTAGAATTTTCAGGTCTTTGAAGACATAGCTGGTGATAGAAATACTGGCATATTGGCTTGGGAAGGCATCAGGAGGGTGTGCCCAATGTCTTCCCATCACCATGTCATCCTGCCAATGGTGACAAAGATGACAGGTTGGCTGTCTGACAGTTAAGAGACTTGTGTGGCCAATTAAGGGTCAATTCTCACTTTGACAGACATTTTGCCTGCATAGGAGGTGGGCCCACCTGTGCATCAGGAGACCAACCAGTGAGGCCGAGCAACGTCCCAGCAGTTTCATGGTAGGGAATGAAGGACTCCATTGTCCATAGTGGGGTCCTGAGGAGGAATGCTTCCCCAGCTCCCACATGGACAACAATCCCACCTGTGCATATGAACGTCCTGTTGATCACAAAACCAAGTATGGCACTTACAAGAAATCAGAAATAAGATTATAAAAAAGGTTGGAAAAGCTGAGCAGCTTACGCTGCATAGTTGAGAGAAACAAGACTTAACTCTTCAGGTCAATGACCATTCATCAGAATGCCTCCTTAATCACTGACATCTGCCAGCCTGACTTGAACATCTCCCAATAATGCTTTCTCCTTTTCGAGGCTGGGGCAGACATTGTGGTGCCCTTTATTCAAAACTGAACCCAATGGAGATGGTGCTGCTGCGGATTGGATTGATAATTCTTGTGGAGGTTGCTGCCATCCTTAATTATGACAGAAGTCACTTAATTGGTCACACTGGAAATCACCTTCTCTGGGAATACACTGGCCAAGGGTTGCCTCCCAATTCCGGTGCTCGTGTCAGATCTTAGTCACCATCAAGATATTATGCCCACCATATCATAGCAGTCAGGTGGTCAATAGACATTGATAGCAAATTTCAGAACTCTGTATCTTTGGTAGGGTACTTTGTGGACTCTGTAAAACTTTATACCAAAGCCATTTGGACTTAAGAAGATATTATGTATCTGCTAATGAGCTAGTATCATGTACAGTAAAAGCAACACACTTGTGAAATTATAATCACATGCATCTGTATTTTGCCATTCACAAAATATTAAGAGGTACGTTTAATGAACAACCTTAAAGGGACTTGTCAAGAGATTACAGAAAGGTTCCAATCACCAAATGCAGAACAGTCATGCCATTTGGTGTTACACACAATCTGTATATTGACTTTCCTTGTGTGTCTGTAATATTTCTAAACTTTAATGATTATATTATGTATTCAACAGATATTATTAATTACAAGTTTAGAGGGAGGATCTAGAATTGCACCTTTAACATGTCATTCTTCTTATCCCATGAAATGTTTGCATAAATATAGTCACAGTAATTATAGAAGGCTGGACGCCACACTTAGCTGTGCTTTTATCACTGATAACTTAAAAACTCGTCAAAAAGAAATTCACTGCAAAGGACTTTTATACATTTTAACATATCAGGGAATTGTAGGATGGACCTAATAATAATAACTTAATAACATCTCAGCATGTTTCAAGCATCTTTAAGAATATTCAATCATGGAAGCCTTCCGCTTTTTAATATGACTCATTTTGAATCTATATAAATACATTAAAATAGAAATGAAGACTAAATAGGTTTGAGTCAGAATAAAAATTAAAATAAATGCTCTTAAAAATCACAAAACATGTCCAAAATATCATTTTTGCTGGGACTAGAATTTTGTACCTGTCTTGAATGAGAATAATTGCAAGATGTACATGCGTTTAGCTCTTTAACCTTGTGATCTGTATTAGTTTCTAAAGTATGTGCAATGCTTGTATCTGAGCTGGTAGCCACAAGCCATTATAATATTCTGAGAAGCATTCAAGTGTTAGGATCAGTAAATGGGCATAAAAGATTAAGGAAATTCTGGTGTAGCGTAATTAAGTATACAAGAATTTGCTCATTTTTTTAAAGCTCTGGGTAATTGCTTTTTAGCCTGAATCTGAAAACTGCTAAGTGCAAATGCATTGGAAATTTTACTCATGTATGGCTTGATATTAATATCAGGGTCTTAGGACTCTGGAGAAATGAATTGATCAGCTGGGTTACAACAGCTGCTTACCACAATGATGGGAAGTCAAAATAAATTAAACTGGACTAAAATACGGTAATTGTGTGCATGCTAAGTACTTAAAATAAAATGATGTTATCCTGAGGCGCAGTTTTCCACACAAAAGGTTTTTTTTAACTTTTTCCAATCTATTTTTATTGAGAAAAAATAGATTTTTAAATACCAGAACAAGTACAAAACAATGCAATTCAAAACAGTACAAAAAACCCAAATAATAAAAAAAATCCCCAACCCACCCTCATGTACAAATGTATAAACATATATAGAAAAATATAGAATTAAAAAATCCTAAACTAGCTATTTAACTAAATAAATAAGTAACCAACAACAAACAAATAAATAGTAATAACTCAGCCCAGCCAAACAAAATGCTCGTACATTCACAGTTCCTCCTCCCTGGATATTGGAGTCGTGAAACAGAATCGTTAAGGCTATATAAAAGCCCTTGTTAGTGTGGCAGATAAATCTGTGTCCAGGTATTCTGAAAAGGGCTGCCATGTCTTGTAAAAATTCTCAGTTTTGTGGTGTACCATATTTGTGAGAAAATCTAGGGGAATATGCTCCATAACAATCTTCCGCCAACCTGACAGGCCTGGGGGGTTTTTGGACATCCAACCTAGCAAGATATTCTTTCTTGCACAGAACGTGAGAATGTTGAAAGGTTTTTTCTTATGCATGTCCACAGGAAATACAGTGGGTAGGCCCAAAAGGAGAGAGATAGGGTCCTTCTCCACCCTTACACCCAAAATCCTCTCCATTGCGCCCGCCACAGCACTCCAATATGTTTGAAGCCTATTGTAAGACCAAAGACAAATGGGTAAGAGTATCCGTGCAGACCTTGCACAGTTTTTTTTACTTAATTGCTTATTACTGATACTGGAACTTTTGTTCATATCTGTCTTGAACATTAACTGAACCCACTGGGTGATCAATTGCCTCATGTGGCAACACTTGTAGTGAGACTGTTGAGGCTTTGCACCAGTCTGCCACCTTTCTCAAATACTGCTGGCTGCTTCTTGTGTGGCCTGCAAGGTCAAAACATGCAAATGCCCTGCATGTGTTGGGAAGTTTTTAAATTGGTGTTATTCTGATGTTAAACAGCCTGACCAGATAATGTGAAGCCAGGATCTCAAATGTGGATCACAAACATCCAGACAACACCTTTGTTAATTACTCAAGAAAAACAACAACCACAATGCTGCAGTATGGGCCTTGCAATTATGTTATTCAAGGGGCATGGTATCTTGATTGCCTAAAATCTTCTTTTGTTTGAAACATGTTTCCAGAAGTACTCTGGAGTGTTTTTGTTTTTGAACCTGTTTGCTTGAATTTCTGGAACTGCAAGAAAACATTGCCCCATTCTCATGGGTCTGTAGGGAAGAGGAGAGAAGTAGGTGGTCTGCTTACACAACGTAATGATGTAATATTGCAGTGCCTTTCACTGTGCAGGATAGCAGGCAAATGGAGCAGCTGCGTTGGAGATGGAGCAGATGTGATGAAGGGGGCAAAGTTAATGGCCATCCTTCCATTGAGCAGCAGCTGGACTCCTCCATGCTTGTTGAAAATGAGAGGAGCTATCTGGCTGACCAAGCAATACACTCAGCATCTTGGTGTACATACCCATTTACTGTTCTACTGTGCGCTGTATTTTGAGGGTTCTTGTCTGAGTCATGTCCATAAGTACTTATCTGCCACCTTGCCAACAAGCATTTTTTTACCCCAGTTTAGCTGCAGGCTTCTCATCCAAATATGTTCATTAAATTTTAATCCTGCCTCTATTGGCATCCAGTGCCCATATCTGTTGGTGTCAAATCAGGTGATAAAACATCTCAATGGCATACTTGTGCAAGTATTTTCTATGATGCTATGTTGTGCTAAGTTGTTGTCTCCTTTCCTCCGTGTGTTACTGTGATTGGACAGGCAGCAGTTCTTGGTTATCTCAAACTCCAAGCTATAGGTTGGTCTGAGTGACAGGGTAGGAAGCGAAACATGAGTTCCAGGGTCACGCTATCATCAGCTTCGACATCTTAGTATGAAGGTGAAAGAGACATGTAACTGTTTGCCACTGACCATCATACTGGTCAATGATCGCTGTGCCAAATGCCACAAGCTGTGCTACCTTCAGCCCCATGATGTTGAAAGCCATCTCCTCCAGGTCACTCAGGAGCCCTCTTCTCAGGTTCGCTATTGTTTCCTGATGTTATTGGCAACCTTCCCTTTCAAGAGAATGAGGGCTGAATGCAATTGAATGGAAATGTGCTTGGGTGAAGAATCTGCCCCAGTTTAATATCCAGATGTAAGTGGAGGATAAGGTGTTTGTATGTCATGGGTGAGAGGGTTGGATAGGTGGTTGTGAGGCTTACAGTATTCATAGATGTATGTAGGTGAAATAGAAATGTATGAATGCTAGCCTTGAGTACTGAGTGCCAGGGAATGCTGTTGTTTGAGTATTATCATGGGTTGCAATGGACAGAAAGAATTTGGTGTGATGGACTCTGAATATACAATGGAGCTACATTCATTCACCATGACCACCTGTGTGAGGTAATTTGCTCTTTTCCTACATTGCTTTAATGTCAATGAAATCAGGCTTTGGCCATTCATGTCCGAGGCTATTTCTTCTTTATGCTGCTGTTTCATGGATTTTTTTTCCTATCTGGAGGAACATTGTCTTCCTCTGGAGTTCATCTCATTGTTGCATCACTAAAGTTAGGAGGCCTCTTTATTGCAGATCTTGGAAACTAATCATACATCAGGTAAGATTGCGGATGTGCAGCCTCTTCTTAATAGAGAATTAACTTTTTAGAGCAGTAGTCTGGTTGGATCATCTGTTTGACAAACAATACTATTGTGATCCCTTACTGAGCATAGAAGCTATGTGCAGTTTGGAAGACAGAAATGTTGCTTGGGTCAACAAGGAAATCATGCAAGTGGGCTGAATTGATGGAAATTACGAGGTCCCAACGCAATTTGTGAGGGAACAGGTAGATTGCTAATTGCATCCCTGCACTCAAAAAAATCATGTCAATCCAATATCTAGCCTCATTGCCTCTGACCTGGTAATATTCTATTGCAGTGATGGTCACAGCATTAAATCATCAGCTAACGAGTTGTTCAAGTGTAAAAAGAGCAACAAAGCAATCATTAAGTGCATAAAGTGGTTGTAGACTAAACTATTTCTGGGCTATTTGTTTTAATCTTTTAACCCAGCTCACCTTTTTTGAATGTAGTAAGTATTCCTAAGCAATAATTTCTCATATATGATCCCCCAGGTGATCACCTTCATGTGCAAGTTTTATTAGGGGATAAGATTATTGCTTTTTTTTATCCTGTTCTTACTAAATAACCTTTTCAGTGGGGAACTAGACGGAAGGTCAATGAAAAATGCTTTGAAACTCTTGTATTATGCTCTGTACTTTTAGTATTTCTTTTAGTCAAAATAAAAATAAAGGATTTCCTTTGGTCAATCTCTTGCATTTTTTTTCCTTTCATTCATTTATTTACGACAATGGCAGATAGCACACTTTGCATACAGCCTCTTCCACAGTGATATTTCTTTCAATATTCTATAAATCCATACTCTTTATCAAAAAAGCTTTATTCATTATTCAGATTCTCTTACTTCTGATAATTAAAAATAAATCCTGTTGTGAACTTCAATTACACAAAGGCTGATCTCAGTTGAAATGCTTAGGTTTTGATTTAATTCTGCAGTTTTGCCTGAATTCATTGTTATAATTTAATTGATATCATATTGTAGCTCAAACACCTCAAAGTACATTACATAAAATTATTTTAAAGATTTTTCTGTATCTGTTGTCAGTTATTCAACTGAAATAAATATTGGTTACTCAAGAACCTAGATTCAGCAGTGATAACTGATCTGTCTTGTTAAGGTACGCTTCACATTGCTTAGTTTTCAGTCTTTTTATCGATAAATTAGTGTTTTCTAGTAATTCTTACTCCACTGATTTATTTTATTAAAATTAACAAATTCAGGAATGTTAAAATATCTCAAATTTGAAGGGGAATGTATTGTGGAAGCAAATACCAGGAAAGATTTTCTTGTCAAACAGTCCCTCAGGCTGACGATAACTTAATCCCATGTCAGGTCAGTTGGCTTTGAGATGGCTGATGATTCTAATGTGCAATCTGCAGACTCTACATATGCGGAGCAGCTGGTGCTTAGAAGATTGGGTAGCTGAGTTGTTGGAAAGCTCGTGTACTCTTCCTAACTTTGTTCAAAATAGTGAATAAAGCATTTTTGCTAAAGAGCGTAGATTGTTTCTGCATGTTCCTGAAAATATCTCTCTATGTTCAGTATCTTCTTGAATGAACATTCACAATTTTGATTGGTCTGAAGCAAGGGACTCAGGACTCACTAAGTATGTTTGGCCTCTTCAGTACTGCTTTAAGGATATCTTTTAAAGCATTTTGTTGTCCACCTGGGTATCTCCTACTCCATCTGAGTTCCCAGTATAGCAGTTGTGTCAGGGGTTTTATGTCACGGATGGTATTAGAGACTGACATTGGCATCCCAGTGGAGATAAAGTCATCAGTGCTTCAATACTGGGCACATTAGCTTGTGAAAGTGCAAATGTTATTGGACTGCCTTCTTGCCATTGGATTCAGATGACATTGTGAAGAAACCTCTGATGGTATTTCTCCAGGGTTTTGAGGTCCACGTCTGGGATGTAGATAGGGGTATGGCTACTACTGCTGCCTTGTAAACGTTAGTGTTGATTTGAGATTTTGCGCCCCCCCCAAATCCTCTTTTCCTCAGTTGACTGAAGGGCTGAGCAGATATATGGGTGATGCTCATGAGTTTTATCATCTGTGTCTGCCTTCGCTGAAAAGAAGCACCCATGATATGGAAATAGTCCAGTATTACAGGATTGCACACTTTTTGTTAATCAATGGAAGGAGGAATTGTGCTGTGGGACTTGGTTGGATGTGGTCTTAGTTTACTGATTGTTAAAGAAAGACCCATTTTCTCATAAGCTGCAGAAAGTGTTAACCTGGAGCTCGGGGGGTGCACTTTCAAGTGTTATGTGCATAATGAAGCTCAATGACAGATATTGGAGTGATTTTGGTTTTGAATTGAGTGTGATGTAGATTGAACAACTTCTCCATGTTCTCTCAACTATCACCATGTTGTTAGCTAATTTGCTAGTGATGACTGTAGTATTGCAGTAAGGAAGATGGAAAAGAGAGCTGGTGTGATGACACAATCTTTTTTGACCTCTGTGATGCTTCTGTTTGTGAGAATGGGCGGTTGTGGAGTGGGCGGAGAAAGTGAAAAATTTTATAGGGCACCCAAATTTGAGGAGGATACTTCATAAGCCTTATTGAGGACTTTATGGTCAGATGGGAATGATCACTATCTAGGCTACATTTATCATGTTCTGCAAAGACAAGAGCAGGAAAATAATGCAAAGGCAAGAATGTGCCCATTAATTGAACTAAATTACACTCGCAGAATAATTTCTAAATTGCACATACATATTAAGAGAAGAAATATTGGTCTTTTTAATTATTACAAAATTTCAGACATCAGACAAAGGGGAATTAAAAAAGACTAACATTGATGTAAGTACAGACTTTCAAAGTCAGGGTAAAGTGATACCATCATTTTCTGATGACTCTCTGCCACAACCCCTACCCCTACCCTTCAGGGATTCTTATAACCTTAATGACATATGCTAAATGTTCATTATCCAGGGAATTTCCTGCACTTAAATAACCTGATTCTGCGAGAAGTTTGCTGCTGTGCACACAAAGAAGAAACAGTAGTACTTTATAAAACATCTTTGCAAAGATTAACCTAACAAACAAGTAAGCTTGCCTGCTGTTGTCCACATATTCATTTTGATCAGAACTGAAGTACAAAGTACACCCACTTATACTGGTTATACTGCATGCATAAGGTCAGTTAAAAGATGAGAAGTTAGTTCTTTTTAGTGATTGATTTTGATATCTATGACAGAAACCTTAGACCATAGCTGGTTGCTAAGGGATGAGTCTCTAGAGAGGAATCAGTTACAGAATATGTGAAGTGTGTTCTGAATATCTGTGTTAATTTAATGATTTGGTCGATTTTTCTTTTTCAACTTCTTTTTTGTCTGAATCCTGACTTCTGATTTTTCATTCCATAACTTCCTTAGTCCTGAGTGAAAGTTGCTTCTTCAAGTGTGGTAATTTATATCTTACCTAGTTGGGTAATGAGCATTCTCTATATATTGCTTGCTGCTGTGATATTATCCTAGTCTCACGTTCTGTTGTCACTGAAATCAGCTGATATAAAAATAGCCAACCTCATATGAATTCACAAAGGACTGACAAAATAACATGATTGTAACTGCCGACCATACCTTGAAAAGGCTATCTAAGTATAATTACCTGGACTTTAAAATTAATCAATGGAATAATCTATAGCTCATTTGGAGACAATCAAATATCTCTAGGAGATGAGATTTCACAATTATAGGTATTGCTGGTACAGTCTTAACTCAGAAACTCTTTATACAAAGTGGAGAAGTGACCATTCCCCACCCATTTATATCATGCAAATAACAAGGGAACTCTCGACAATGGACAATGAAAATTGTTTGTTAAAAATGGATTGTCCCTATTTGGGTCAATATCTAGCACGTCGAAAGCCTCTTCCTGTGAGATGTCAGTTTACTGAGAGATAAAAGTAACTCATTAATTTTGATTACCCTGCCTGGCCTGGTCTATCTGGCTCACTTCTTCACTGATTTAATACATGTACAAGTACATTATGAATCAGGGAAAAACATACACATCTGTTTAACAATTTAAAGTTCTGTTATATCTGTGCCAGAGGTAGGGAGGATTTTATTCACATTGCCAGACTTGGCCATTACAACAGTCAATCATTCTTTTGTAAAATAGATTCAAAGTAATTTTATTCAAATCTCTTGCCGATACACTCTGATCTGGAGTTATTGTGTTTTCTGGACTGTTAAGGAGTTGAAAACAGTGATAGACATCCCATGTCTGACAATAGACAATAGGAAAAGGAAACAAATAATTGTTAATTCTGATCTCTGTGTCGATCACAATATGCATGAGGGTTTAATTTGATTGAAGACTTGCTAATTGGAACTGCCTCATCAAAAATCTACACACAAGCAACTGGTGCAGAAATTTTGCTGTCGTCTACTCTTTTGGACAACGGTGACTTTGGACAGCAGCGTTTATGACTGAGCTATCCTCTTCAAGCAGCCTATATGATTGCCCCCTTCATGGTCAAAGAAGCACACTTTAAATTTTCCAACTTGGAATTGTCAAACACTAAAGAATAACCTTACGTCTCTATCCAGAAAGAAGAACTGCAGTAGTATTATGTGAGCTGTCAAGACTCCAAATTGACATTGTTCACCCAGTGAGATTTGCTTTTCTGTGGTCAGGAAGAAAAAGGAACAAGCAGAGGCATTTACTTTCTGCTGGAAAAGAAAAGCTGACGGAAGCTCATGTGCTTGGAAAATTGGCTTTGCCGTTAGGAATGTAGTGCCTGAACACCTCATTATGTAAGGGAAAGGCTCTTCACATCTTACTTACAGCTAAGCAAATATCAACATGCCAGCATCATCAGCGGGTATGCCCCAACCTTTCACTTTGAAAATGTAAAGAAGATTTTCCAATCTGCCTTGTTGTTGAAACACATCATTGTCACCTCAAAATAAGAATATGTTATTTTTCTGGCGACTTTAATGGTAGGATTGATCATGACTCTGAACTCTGGAGAGGAACTATTGGCAAAAAGAGGACGGAAAAAAAAAATACAAATTGTGTCCTCCGAATGACAAACTATGCACAGCATTTTCTCATAAAAAGCACCCTCTTCAACCACAAGGACAAATAGAAAACCACAGGGAGCCTCATGGATCTAAGCACTATGTCATTATTCGAGTCAAAAATTCAAGTGATATCTCTGTTGTTCATGCAGGAGATTGATGCCTTCATGGATAGGTGATAATCTTATATGATTGATGATGAACGTCCACTTAGCACCAACACATCACAAGATTTAAAAGTCTAAAAAGAAGATCAATGGCTCAACCGAAAGGCAGCCTAGCCAAGGTGTGGCTGACAAGTGATCTCAAAATTCTTTACACATAACTTCATAACAGTATGTCAAATAGATTCAGCTATAGTAGGGTGTGGAATGCATGATTTAGAAATGTAGTGGAGGCAGGTTCAATTGAGGCATTCAAGAGAACATTGGATAATTGTTTGGCAGAAATAGCATGCAAAGGTACAGGGATAAAACAAGTGATTGGCACTAGGCAATGATAGCCATTTGAAGACCAACTGCAGGCACAATGAGCTGAAGGGCCTCTATTTGTGTTATAACAATGCTGTGAAATAGCCAACATTCCAGTGGATGACAAAGAAACACTTGAAAGACATTGTCCTACATCGCAAGGAGAGCTTCAACATTGACATTAATAACATAGAGGAGCTTGTTACCAATCATTCAAAATGGTGACTGTTCATGCTTTGAATCACAACATCTTAATGATGAGTCACAGTGGCATCAGAAAAGGAAGTAAATCCTACACTCCAAATTCCATTACCTGATGGGACAATCAGCTTCATGTGTCCAAAACTCTGCTGGTTGGGAATTGGCCTGTTCTGTTCCATGAACATCCATGGCAGAAACGCATGAACCTGAGTAGACATCATGCTCAAATCGAGGGCATCTGATGATGATGATGATGATCCCTCATAATATGTATAAGGGTTTAAGACCGTAAGACCAGAAGAAGTAGGAGCAGAAGTTGGCCCTTCAAGCCTGCTTTACCATTTAATAGGATCATGGCTGATCCAACATTCCTCACATCCATTTTCCTGCCCTTTCCCCATAACCCTTGATTCCTTTTCTGATCAAGAATCTCTCTATCTCAGCCTTAAATGCACACAAGGATCTGCCCTCCCACAGCTCTCTATGGCAAGGAGTTCCAAAGACACTCAACCCTATGAGACAAGAAATTCTTCCTCATCTCAAATTGGTGGTTCTTTTATTTTGAGACTGCTCTGTAGTCCTGGAGACTCACTTTGCTAATGGAATTGCTTTATTGAATATAACAATGCCACAAACCCCTTTATTTTCTGCAGTTGAGTAGGGCAGAAAACGTAAGCAGAGCTGAAAGGAAACATTGTTAACCCACATATGCTTTTCAAAAAAACCCAAAGAACTGTGGATGCTGGAAATTAAACAAAAATAGAAATTGCTGGAAAAGCTCAGGAGGTCTAGCAGCATCTGTGTCGAGAAAGCAGAGTTAATGTTTTGGGTCCAGTGACCCTTCCTTTTTCAGACCAAACACTCATTTTCTTGCAGTGCAGAGTGATTTATTTAGCTTCATGGCTAACGATAAATAGGTTATTTCAAAGGAATGTGAAACCCTTGCTCTGAAATCATTACTTTCAACAACATTTTTAACTGCTATGTGACACAAGGACATTTACAACAAACAGCATAGGGAGTCAGCTTGTCACTGCTAAATAAACAGATCAAGGCTGGATCCAATCAAATTGATTTCAAAGCAACATGGAGTTCCCACTGGTAGTTGTCAGGTCCACAGTGGTGCCATATTGCTCAAGTAAACAATAAATTATAGCAGTAAACACCCACCCAAAACAGGTAACTTTTATAACTAGTCTAGACACAACTGTCAACAAAATATAACATTAAAAATTAAAACAGCCTTTGTTGCAGAAGTGTGAAACTTCGGTTGATGTGATTTAAAAGTTTTTAAAACTCATTCTAGTTCTGTTGCATTGAGATGAAACGTACAGCTGTTCTGCTTCTTTGATCTGTTGCAGTAGCTTTCAGAAGTAATAAATATTCTATCAGTGCACATTTTGTTAACTTTACATTATACTAAGTCATGAAAATCATAATGTGATGTCACAATGCAGTTGGGCTATTAATAATGTTTCCCAACTCAATGAAACCCCATTTATAGCCAATTTGCTGTGAAGGTGTGTAAAAAGCCATATTAATTGCAAAGTGACAAAACTTTAACTCCCTATGAGTTAGTGTGCTTTCTTTGGGGCTAAAATTTTGAATCAATCTCACACTGATCAGTAACAACCTGATGAGAAAATAATATATTAGGGAAGAAATAAGGTCAGGCAGCTCTTTGAGCTTATCCTGCTTATAATTCACCTCACTCAGACTGGCATCTTTAACTTACACTTCCCTAACCTCCTTGATTTTATTGCCTCACCTCCTAGACCATTCCAACTATCTGTCAATCTTTGAGTAAAGCCATTTTCTTGAAGATACTTTAAATTTATGTTTCTTTTTCTCTTTCTATTGATGTCGCTTTGCACTGACTGTTCTTTAAGTAATATGCTAGTTTCTTCTTATCTAAGATATTTAAGACGTTAGTGTCCCTTGGTGAGCTAACTTCTCAACTTTGTCTTTAAAATGAGCCTGTCCATTCTGCATTCCACATGATAGGTGAAATCATGTAAGCCTGCAGAGAACCAGTGAGGAGCTATTCTTCTCCTGCTGAACCACAAACCAGTCAGGCATTGGCGAGGCCAACAGTGGGCCTTGCCTGGCGAAAATCTTTCATACCAAAAGCTGCCAGGCATTCAGGGGCTGCCGACTCTTGTACTCTCTAATGACACTCAGGAGTCTTTGGCTACTTGTGGAGGGATTGGTTCAAGACTCTCAGGATCACAGGTAATAAATGGAACAGAGATGGTTTTGCAGGATGGACACCATGAGGAGATGGTGTTATAATGTTGGCAACAAAGTTAGACATAGGCTCTTAGCTGCCATTGATTAAGAGATACCTTTCCCCCACTGGAGGTGACAAGCTGGCTGCACTGCTTCACTCATGGCGACAGGTTCACCTGTACCTGGTTTCATTCCAGCAACGGTAGGGTGGAGTCCTTAAATAGTCAATCATCGGCCATTAAAGGACTTCAATTGGCAGCAGAGCAGTAAAGTTGACCATAGGCCTTCCCGTGAATCTTTATTCCTGTGGAGGAGAGAAATCAGTGGGGTTCAGGTATGCCACCATTCTGTTTAATTAAATATCCTTCCTTCTTCCAAGCGCAACACCATTTAGAGCAGACTATTCTGCTATCATATTTGTAGTTCCTTATGAAGAATGGTTTGAAACATATTGTAAACTTTGCTTAAGTACTTTATATTCACTGAAATAATGAAAAGTTAACAAGCCCTTGTTTGGCTCACTTGATATGAAACTCCATGTCCCGTTATTCATGGCAATCAGGATTTTTGCTTCATTTTCCCTTAGTGCTGACTGCAGAGGTACTATTAGAAAGAAACCATTTTTCTCAACTTCAAACCTGCTCTCTCTCCACATGAATCAACAGCGAAAGGAAAAGCCTGATCTGTATTCAGCATCCTGAATAACTATTTAGTCTCATTAAAAGAGACCATAAGAATGGTTTGGCTGGAAAATAAGAATGCACACTAGTGTATGGGGTGAGGGGATATTTAGTTCAGGTTTTTCCGTTAAGGCATACTTTGGGAACAGAAGAAAGAGACTTTTTTACTATGCACTTGATTTGGAAGTGCTGACATTCGAAGGCAATTTTAAAAATCCACAGGAAGCCTTGCCTACTAACAGCCCGAATAGGAAATGTGGGCAAGCAGTCCCCACAGTTACCCAATCATTTGGTTTTAATGGCTACAATACCTTGAGCGGTTTGACCCTCAAGTGGCGCTGGCAGCATTGTTAAATTACCCCATAGGTGCTAAAATTGGAAAAATATTTCAGCTGCCAGACAATCCTCATTTTAATGATCACCTGGCTTTTTTTCAGAGTATAAATTAATTTGACCAAAGGAGATAATTTTCTTGAAATTAACTGACATTTATTGCGCTTTGTAGTATTATAATAATGAATGACGTTAAACTGCATTTAAACCCATTATCATAATGTGGCTTTCCTGACCAGCAGCGACGTGAACACTTTCTCTAATTACTTCCTGTGCATCGTGACTAGACGATTCATTGCAGTTTTACAGGCAACAGGAGAGAATCGAGGGTTGCACCACCATTCATTTAAATTATACATACATTATTGTTAGCAGGCGTTAAAAACTGTTTTCAGCATGGGGATGGTTATGTTGGGGTGAGGACATTAAAAATTAATAATGCTATATGGGACTAGAGTCACAAACAGTCCACAGCACTTGTAAGTCGTTGATTCCCTTGTCTGAAGGACATTACTGAGGTTGTTGGTGTTTACAACCATTCAACAGCTTTCAGAGTCATTTTCCAGCTCTATTCACAGCATACGGTGATGGAATTTGAACTCAAACCTATGAGACCATAAGACTTAGGAGCAGATGTAGGACATTTGTTCCAAAGAGTCAACTCCATCATTCAGTGAGATCTTGGCAGATCAGATAATCCTAACTCCACTTCCTACCTTTTCTCCCATAACCCTTGATTCATTTACTGATTACAAATCTGTTTATATATTCAATATATTTATTGATTCAGCCTTGACAACCCTCGATGGTAAAGAATTAACCATCCTCTGAGAGGAAACATTCCATCTCATCCCTGTCTTAAATGGGTGAATCCTTACTCTGAGATTAACCCTCCTAAATACTCCCATAAGGGGAAACAACTACTCCACTCTACCCTGTCAAGCCCTCTGAGAATCACATGTTTCAATACAGTTTCCTCTAGTTCTTTTTTTCAATTCAATCATGAACTGTGGACACCACTATCCAGGCCATCATTTATTACCCATCCCTAGTTACACTTGAGAAGGAAGTGTTGAGCTGCCTTCTTGAATCACTGCAGTCCATGTGCTGTAGGTAGACCCACAATGCAGTCAGAGAGGGATTTCCTAAACTCCAATGGATACATGCCCATCTGACTCAACCTCTCCTCATAAGAAATCTCTTCACACTCAGGATCAACCTAGTGAACCTCTTGGGATAATCCAATCTTGATCCAATCTCATTATACCTTTCCTTAGAGAAGGGGACTAGAACTGTTCACGGTATTCCAGCTGTTCTCTTCACATAGCTTTGTGTAGTTTTAGCAAGACCTCCCTATTTTCATATTCCATTCCATTGGAAATAAAGGCCAAAATTCTATTTGCCATCCCTATTACCCAATGAAGTTGAATGCTAACATTTTGTGATTTATGCACAAGGGCCCCCAAATAATCTGTGCTGCCACTTTCTGCAGTCTTTCCCTATTTATTCTTTCTGCCAAAGTGTATAATCTCATATTTTCCAAGTTTCTTGCCCATTCACCTAACCTATCTATATCCCTTTGTAGACTCTTTGTCTCATCTTCAGTACTTGGGTTCCCAGCTATTTTTATGTCATCTGCAAACTTAGTGATGCACATTAACTTCCATCACCATTATTATCATTTCCAACGTCATGAATATTTATTGTAAATAATTCTGACTCTACTACTGATCCCTGTGGCATTCCACTAGTTACAGATCACCATCCTGAAATGACCCCTTTATCCCAACTTCTATAAGTTAGTCTTCTTAAGTTATCCAATTCTCTATCTCTGCTAATATACAACCCCCCACATCATTGCTCTTACTTTATCTTATTAAGTAGCCTTATATGCAGCACCCTTTCATGTGCCTTTTGGATATATAAATATGTTACAACTACTGGTTCCCCTTTCTTCAATCTTCTTGCTACCTCCTCAAAGAACTGTAATACATTTGTATCCCCTTCTTGAAGCCTTGCTTGCTCTGTTGGATTATAACATCAATCTAAATGTTCTGCTATTAAACCCTTTATAATAAACACTAACATTTTTCCAAAATCTCTGCATTGCTAGGTCATAGCCTACCATAACTAATGATATAATAATACTCTGTGGAATGTTGTGCAGACAGTGAATGTCCTGAATGACAACTGGAGACAACAGCAAGTGTCCTGCTTTGCATCTTTTCAAGAATGCCTGGCACATCTTAGGTACTTGATAGGCGAGTGAAACATTTCCCTTGGAATGCAAGACCCTGGACCTGGAGTCCCAACTGCTGAAGGCTGCCAATCAATAAGAGGTGGGCAGCTCATTTGAATAGAAACAGTAATGGAGAGGTGGTGACAGCTGCTCGTACAATTCGTAGCAGCTGGGATTATCACTAGATCTCAATCCAGATGTTACAGGAGTTAACAGGAGAAAGTTTGGCAGTACAGGCAGGGTGATGACTCACAAGGTTCACCCTGTCCAAAGCCCGGTCCCTCAATCAGTGAGAGCCTTTGAATGAGAGACCGTGTTCTCCATCTACCCACCCATTGTCCCTGTCACACAGGTATCCACCAGCAACTCTGTGTGCACTTGCTTATTGTACTCTCTGCATGGCGAACTCACCACCCACTGCTGGACTAGTAAAGGTGAGTGAACGCCCTTACAGGAGTAACTATTGCGCAGTTAAGGGCCTCAGTTGATGAAGTGGTTCACAAGCTGAAAACAAAAAAAATGCTAGAGATCACAGCGGTCAGGCAGCATCCATGACGATAAAACAAGCTAATGTTTTGAATCTAGATGACTCAGGTTCACAAGAATGTCCGTGGGTCTTTCTGCCATGGACCAGATGGAGACTGGTAGGTGGTATGGAAGTTACTCACCATCCACCAAAGATTGAAGTGCTTCCTGACATGGGGATTCTACCCACTGTCCCTACTACAAAATTAACACTTTTTTTTTCTTCCCAAGATTATTGCTTCTTATAATTAAGCCTTTATCCTGATAGGCAGTCTCTTCATAGATTTAGAGTTATACAGCATGGAAACAAGACCCTTGGTCCAACCAGTCCACGCTGATCATGTTCCCAAACTAAACTAGTCCCACCTGCCTGCACTTGGTCCGTATCGCTCCAAACATTTCCTATTCATGAATTTATCTTTTCAACATTGTAACTGTACCTGCATCCACCACTTTCTCTGGCAGTTCATTCCACACATGAACCACTCTGTATGTAAAGAATGTTGCCTCTAATCCTTTTAATTTTTCTCCTCCCATTTTAAAAGTATGCCCCTAGTTTTGAACACCCCCAACCTAGGGAAAAGACCTTTGGCATTCACCTTAACTATGCCGCTCATGTTTTTGTAAACCTCAATATATGATAACATAACAGATTGAGTATCAATATTTAATTACCTTCAACATTTGCCAATGATACACAGTAACAACAGGAGGGATTCCTCATCAGTCATCTACACAAGGTAAACCACTGCAGAATCTGTCAAGCGTAACCATGGACCAGAAAAAAGACTTCATGACCATGAATGGACTTCCAGAGTATGACACCTGGAAAAAGAAAGACACACACATATACAGAAAAATAGGTATCTTTCAACTGGTCACTTTTCACAAATATTTGAACTCACCATTATGTTCAACAATGTTAGACTGTAATTTCTGCCCTCTGCTCTGTTTATCTTTGCATTTGTTCTCTCTCATTTCTGTTCAATCACACTTCCTCAAGACACATTGTTTGTTTCTTTAGCTTTCCGATGGTAACTTCTTTATTTATTTAATCTCTCCTCTGCTGTACCCTACTATAGACCTTTTCTCTTGTGCTCCTTCCTACCCTTGCCTTTCACTTCCTCAAAATCCATTACGTTTCTAATGTTTCCCAATTCAGATTAGATTAGATTACCTACAATGTGGAATCAGGCACTTCGGCCCAACCAGTCCACACTGACCCTCCGAAGAGTAACCCACCCAGACCCATTTCCCTCTAACTAATGCACCTAATACTATGGGCAATTTAGCATTCACCAGACCCGCACATCTTTGGGCTGCGGGAAGAAACCGGAGCACCCGGAAGAAACCCACGCAGACATGAAGAGAATGTGCAGACTCCACACAGACAGTTGCCCAAGGTGGAATCAAACCTGGGACCCTGGTGCTGTGAGGCAAGATTACAAACTTGAAACATGAATTCTGTTTCTTTCTCCACAGATGCTGTCAGTACTACTGAGTATCTCCAACATTTTCTGTTTCAACTTCAGATTTCCAGCATCCATATTATTTTTCTTTTGTAAGCAGTGGATGTGCTTGAAACAAAAGCTCAAGAAGTAATACTGTTTACATACATCCGTAATGGCAGAGCTGGCATGTTGACCACCTGAATCACACAGTGTAACAACCAGGTTACAGCCAGCAGCAGCAGCAGGACTCATGATTTCTGGCTTTGGGTGATGTTTAACACACTCCTCAGTATTAATCCTTTCAGACCCTTACATGACCTCCTCTAGAGGTCCCCAGCATCACAGATGCCAGTTTTAGGCTAATCCGATTCATTCCACAAGATATCAAGAAATGATTGGAGGCACTGGATACTGTAAAAGCTATGGGTTATGACAGTATTCTGGCAATAGTACTGAAGACTTGTGCTCCAGAACTTACTGCTCACATAGCCAAGCTGTTCCAGTAGAGTTACAACAGTGGCATTCACCCAATAATGTGGAAAATTGCCCAGATATGTCCTGTTCACAAAATTCAGGGCAAATCCAACCCAGCCAATTACTGCCCCATCAGTTTACTCTTGATCGTCAGTAAAGTGATGGAAGATAACATCAACAGTGCTATCAAGCAGCATTTGCTTTAGCAATAACTTGCTCACTAATGCCTAGTTTGGGTGCAGCCAGGTCCACTCAGCTCTTGACTTCAAAACAGCCTTGGTTCAAACATGGACAAAGAGCTGAATACCAAAGATGACATGAGAGTGACAGCTATTGATATCAAATCATCATTTGACCGTGTGTGGCATCAAGGATCCCTAGCAAAACTGGAATCAATGGGAATCAGAGAAAATATCTCCACTGGTTGGATCATACATGGTACATAGGAGAATGGTTGTAGGTTTTAGAGGTCCGTCATTTCAGCTCCAGAACATTTCTTCAGGAGCTCCTCGGAGCGTTTCTATGCCCAACTGTCTTCAGCTACTTCATCAATGACCTTCCCTCCATCATAAGGGATGTTCACCAATGATTGCAAAATGTTCAACATATTCATGACTCTTGAGATATTGAAGCAGTCCATGTTCAAATGTAATAATAGCTGGACAATATACAGGCATGAGTTGAAAAGTGGTAAATAACATTCAAACTATGCAAATGCAAGGCAATTACCAATGCCAATAAGAGACAATCTAACCCTTTGACACTCAATGGCTTTACCATCACCTGAATCCCCATTATCAACATCCTGGCGAGTTACCACTGATCAGAAACCTAACTGGACTCGCAATATAGATATACTAGCTGTAAGTGCAGGTCAGAGGCTAGGAATACTATAGTCAGTAACTCACCTCCTAAATCTCCAAAATCTGTCTACTATTTACAATACTCAAGTCAGGAGTGTGACTCCAGCAGCATACCAGAAGAAGTTTAGGGATTGTTCACTTTAGGTTCTTATTGGCAGCAAAATACGTTCTTATACTTGTATCCCTTTAAGGAGGAATGTGGGTTTCTTCACATCAGGCAAATAAGTTGCTTCAAAGCAACTGTGTTTTTTATTTGTGAGTTTGGATAGTGAGTGTTCACAAGCTACCTAAGCACAGAGATCTCATTATAATTGAACATAATATTTTTTCATAGCTCAGCACAATCCTTTCATCATTAAACTCTAATATCTCTTTCTTTTGTACAACATCTTTTTCTTTTGTAACAGCTCTATAAACAACATTTTGATATTTTTCTATATGAATGGAGTCACATGACAACTTTCTGCTTTAATTGATGGTTTTATTATTGTTACACTGAATTTTCCCCTCTTATTCCTCCATATTTTCAAGCATGCATACATGTAGCTTCTCATTATGTCAATACTTGCATAATTCTTTTTTGCAACAAGCATCACGTAACCATTGTTTTTCAATTTTATCCTTTTTGTACTTTCTTTCATTTTTTGCGGTATCCTGTATTTTGCATTCTCAGACGTTTTGAACTAAATGAAACAAAAATGGGGAATCACCACATTCTACTCACAATATCCATATAACTCTCTTCCACATCATCATATTTTCCTAGATTTGGGTTGACGAAATAGCTCTAACAGGATGAAGCAGATTTGTTGGGACGAACGTTTTTCCACTGGGCACTCAACAAAATTAAGATCTCAGTGCCTTTTTTCACCTGCTGTAGATGCTCTTACATATTGTCTGTCAATACCTGTGGATGTGGGTTGCATGTGATAGGTACTCATTGTTTGTGCCCTGACATTGTTGGTACCTGGCGTCCAATATGGAAGTCCTTTTGAGGAAAAAGTGAACTGAACTGGCAAGGTGCCTACTCTGATTCCCATGATGAGTTTTCTCAATGTCTAGTTTGTTTGAAATGTTTGGAAAGATGAAAAGCAAAATGTTAATGAGGTGAGTTGGGCTATCAACAGCACACTTAACAAGCAATAGTTTCCCGTAAAAGGTACAGTACGCAATCTTATAGGGATGTAAGTGACACCAGTGACGGCAAGAATTATGGCAGAATCGAACAAGAAGTCCGGAAAAACCTATCTCGAAGTTAGGAGTATTTCGCTCCATAATGTTTGCTTTTCACAAGTGGAGCGGTGAGTTTCTTGCTAGGCAGTGGCTGGTTACTAATTTTAAAAATTTTTTTTATTGATTTTTCTCCAAAAAATGACAGCAGAACAAGGTGCAATCACAAGCAATAAACAACTGTAAACAAAACCCCAACTGACCACACACTCCACGGAATATACCTCCCCCAAAATACAAAGAAGAAAAAAACGACAAACACCTCTAATAAATATAAACATATTCAAAGCACAAAATCATAATAAATTAGACCAGCAGTAAGATAACAGCATTAGCTAAAGAAAAAAAGAAAAAGAAAAAAATCGCCACAGCAGAAGATACCTCAGTCTTGAACAGTTAAAAAGACAACACCATTAGTATATTAAAGTAAAGGGTTCTAGATTTTTGTAAATTTGTTAGAGGAGCCAGATAAAGATAATCTAATCTTTTCTAATTTAAGAAAGGATAGCACATCTCTAACCCAGTGTGTATGAAAAGTTGGATTTAGGGATTTCCATTTTAACAATATGAATCTTCTGGCCAATAGGGTAGTGAGTGCTATTGTGTCTTTTTTAGAGGAAGCAAGATTAGGTAAAGAGGGTGACACCTCGAACAAAGCATTAATAGCATTAGGAATGAGATTTTTCTAGATACCTTAGATAAGATATCAGTCCAATATCTACTTAAAGAAGGGCAAAGCCAGAACATGTGCATATAATTTGCTGGGG
Organism: Chiloscyllium plagiosum; assembly: GCF_037043375.1. Lineage (NCBI taxonomy): Eukaryota > Metazoa > Chordata > Chondrichthyes > Orectolobiformes > Hemiscylliidae > Chiloscyllium > Chiloscyllium plagiosum. The sequence continues at coordinate 64,790,704 of NW_028270147.1, read as the reverse complement.
TTTGTTGGCACCGATCACAGGACAGAGACACCTCCTTAAAATCTCATCCCACATCACTCAGAATACCTCTTCCAGATCTGCCTCCCAGTTAGCTTTAATAGAATCAAGAGAATCTGTGCATACTTTACGAATGTTTGAATAAATAGCTGAAATAGCCCCCATTAATGAAAAAATCCATTCTAGAAAGATGTCAAAATCAGAGATATTAGGAAGGGCAGCAAAAACCGATAATAAACTATGGACCAAAAATGAGAACTTGGAGGTATCTAAAGAAGTGGCTTTTACGAAATGAAAACTTATCAACTAATCATTGAAAAGATGCAAAAATGCCATCAACATATAAATCTTCCACAGATTTTATTCCTAACTTAGTCCGACTAGGAAAGGCACTATCCTCTAAAGATGGGGGAAAAATATGATTTGCCGCCAAGGGCGCCTTGGTAGAAAATGACTGAAAGCCAAAGTGGTGTGTAAATTGAAAACAAATTTTAAGACAGGATAAGACAATTACATTGTTTGTGTAAACAGAGGTTGTAGAAAGGAGAGGTTAAGGCAATGAAGTCTTCAATGTTACTGGATGGGTGGAATTTGCCTCAATAGTCAACCGAATTGGGAGAGGTTCACGGTTCTCACAGTGGAGCCAATAGTTCAAATTTCTAATGCTTGCTGCCCAATAATAAAATAAAATATTCAGCAGCGCCATTCCACCTAGTATCTTAGGCCTCTAAAGCAACTGGTTTTGTAACCTAGGAGTTTTTTTATTCCAAATAAATTCAAGAATGAGACTGTCTACTTTATGGAAAAAGAGGGAGAAAAATTGGTATGCATTGAAATAAGAAAATTGTGGAAAATATTCATTTTAATGGAATTAATTCTAGTAGTAACAGACAATTTAAGGAGAGAACATTGTTTGAAGTCTTGTTTAATTTGTACCAGTAATGGTTCAAACTTTTTCCTGAACAAATTGCCCAGTGTATCTGCATGTGTACACCAAGATAAACAAAACCAAGTTTGGCAATAGTCCCACATTGTGAAGAAACCTTTTCCTCCAACGGCTTCAGAGAAGTTGTTACCTCCTTTTTAAACATCAGTGAAATTATACATTCAAACTTGATAATGATTTAACCCCATATATCATCCATCATGTCCTTAATGCTACGTAGCATTGCTTCATTAGTATCCAGCTACTCCAGAGACTCGGCTCAGGCGAATGTTGCAGCCGAGCACAACTGGACTTGGCTGACTCAATTTTTGGAGAAAGTGAGGACTGCAGATCCTGAAGAAGGGCTTATGCCCAAAACGTTGATTCTCCTGCTCCTTGGATGCTGCCTGACCTGCTGCGCTTTTCCAGCAACACATTTTTGACTCAATGTTTGTTCAAGAAGTCACCATTTGAAAGGATACAGATAAAAATGGGTCGTGTTTAGAAAAAATAGCCAATGGAGTGCAGATGGCATGTGGCTAACTGTGTGTCTGTTTGTCCTGTGCAGAGATGGCAGGAAGTATACAAAAACAGCTAACTGTCATCCACTCACCTTTCTCTGCAAGTCCCCTGTTGAAAGAGGAAAAACACATCTTCAAAGTCAGTGAATGAAAGAGGGCATCAGTGTGTAAATACCATTGTGCCAGCAGCAAAAACTAAAACAAAATGAAATGAAGAGAAAGAAAGCTATTCACTAAATCCCATTGTCCAGTGCTATTAAACTGGTAACCTGTTTTGTTTTCTTTTTACATCCTTGATATTCATATTTAACTTTGTATGTCTATTTGTATGTGAGAGGGTAAAGTTAGCAATTTACATTTCCTCTTTGAGATTGGTTCAAAACTGCTGAAGTAAACAGTTTCTTTCTTCAGAAACCTGATGAGTGTTTTCTTTTAACCTGAGTTTGTTAGTCAGGTAAATTAGAGTTTTTGGATAGTTTTACCAAGTCTAGCATATGTTGTCCAGTTTTCACTATTGCAGAAGCATGCATGGAGAGAGTGGTGAGAGATTCATAGTTTAGTGTTCTGATTCAGACAATGTGAGCCTTCCCTAAAATGGATATGAGCCCAAAACACAGCTGTGGGCTTGCTCCTGGTGCACTACAAAGTATAGATCTCACTTTGAGGGCTTTCCCCAGCCAAAGCACAGCTATATTTTGGGTGCTTCCCCTTGTTTATAATTATAGGGATTAAGCAGAGCTTTGTAATTAAGGTGCAGTATTATACTTTTCTAGGAGATGAGGACTGCAGATGCTGGAGATCAGAGCTGAAAATGCGTTGCTGGAAAAGCGCAGCAGGTCAGGCAACATCCAAGGAGCAGGAGAATCGACGTTTCAGGCATGAGCCCTTCTTCAGGAAGGGCTCATGCCCGAAACGTCGATTCTCCTGCTCCTTGGATGCTGCCTGACCTGCTGCGCTTTTCCAGCAACACATTTTCAGCAGTATTATGATTGCCAGTATTATAATTGGGACACTGTTGGAGTGTGGTGTACAGTGTTATTAAAATCATTTGATCTAAAATATGGATATCATGTGTAAAGGACTCAGACTATAGCATTTGAAAAGCTTGGGGCCACTTACCCTGTGTTATTTTTCTGAAGTGCATAATGAGCCACAGAAACAAAAGTGGCACCAGCTCTTTTCTGTAATGTGACTTCAGGGTTGGCGTAAACCTTTGCTGGGAGGATTGGGCATTAATGCGGTGCCCCAAGTCTTTAAGTAAGAAATAGTTTAAAATTGTAGCAGATGCTTAAGGGACTACATCTAAATAGCAAACCTTTTGAAAGACTAAGTTCAATGACCTTAGAAGCTCTTGTGAGATGTTATAGCACATTTCAAGAATGTTTTATACTAGCGCATCAGGTAGCCAAGGAAGAAAGAAAATAACAGCACAGAATCAAAATAAAATTATCGCTCAATCACACTTTCCTACCTGGATGAAATGCATTAAAATGGAGACTAGATTTTTGGAGAGTTGTGAAAGAGAAGTTATATCAGATGATTATGTTGTAGAACTGTCTTTTTAATTCCAGGTAAAACTCATCCGCACTGACCAGACATCCCAATCTGACATAGTCCTGTTTGCCAGTATTTGGCCCATATCTGTTTAAACTCTCCATATTCATATACACAACCAGGTGCCTTTTAAAAATTGGAATTGTACCCACCTCTGCCACTTCCTCTGGAGTTCATTCCATATATGCTCCACTCTCTGTGTGAAAAGGTTGCCCCCTTCGGTCCCTTTCAGTCTTTTCCCTCTCATCTTGAAGCTATGGCCTGTAGTTTTGGATTCTCCCATCCTAGGAAAAAGACCTTGGCTATTCACTCTGTCCATGCCCCTCATGATTTTATGAAGAAACATAAGGTCACCCTCAGCCTCTGGTGCTCTAGGGAAAAAAAAACTTGAGCCAATTCAGCCTCTTTCTGTAACTCAAACTCTCTAGGCCCAACATCCTTGTAAGTCTTTTCTATACCTTCTCAAGTTTAACAACATCCTTCCTATAGAAGGGAGACCAGAATTGTACATAGTATTCTAAAAATGGCCTCACCAAAGTCCTATACAGATGCAATATGATGTCCCCACTCCTATACTCAATGTTCTGACCAATGCAGGCAAGCGCTCCAAATGCCTTCTTTACCATGCTATCTACCTGTGTCTCCACTTTCAAGGAACTATGCACCTGTACCTCTCAGATTGTTTGTTTGTTCAGAACACTGTCCAGGGTCCAACCATTGATTGTATAAATCTAGACCTAGTTTGTCTTACCAAAATGCAACACATGTTTATCTAAAACTCCTCAGCCCTTTGGCCCATCTGACCAAGGTCCTGCTTTACTCTGACATAATCTTCTTCTAGATTCTGGATTAGTGGTGCTGGAAGAGCACAGCAGTTCAGGCAGCATCCAAGGTGTTAGCTGTGAAATTCCTAACCATGATTCCTATAGTCACCTCCAAATCATTTATATAAATGATGAAAAGCAGTGGACCTAGCACTGACCCTTGTGATATATTGCTGGTCACAGGCCTCCAGTCCAAAAAACAACATTTATCACCAGTCTCTTTCTCCTACCTTCAAGCCAATTCTGTATCCATTTGGCTAGCTCCCCCAGATCCCCTGTGATCTAACCTTACTAACCAGTCTACCATGTGGAACCTTGTCAAACGTTTTGCTAAAGTCCATATAAACAACACGTACGCTCTTGCTTCATTAATCTTCTTTGTCAACTCTTCAAAAGACTCAATCAAGTCAGTGAGGCATAATTTCCATGCACAAAGCCATGTTGACTATTATTAATCAGTTCTTGCCTCTTCAAATGCATTTAACTCCTGCCTCTTAGAATCCTCTCCAACATCTTGACACCAATGACAAAAGTCTCACCGGTCTATAGTTCCCTGGAATTTCCTTACAGCCTTTCTTAAATAATTGGCCAACCTCCTGTTTTCTGGAACCTCACCCATGACTGTCGATGATATAAATATCTCAGCCAGAGGCCCAACAATCTCTTCCCTAGATTTACACAAAGTTCTGGGAAACATCTGATCAGGTCCCGGGGATTTGTTTACCTGTTAAGACGTCCAGCATCTCCTCTTCTGTAATATGAACACTTTTCAAGACATTACTATTTATTTCCCCGAGTTCCCTAGCTTCCATGTCCTTCTCCGCGGTAAATATTGACGCAAAATATTTATTTAGTATCTCACATATCTCCTGTGATTCCACATAGATAGCCATGTTGATCTTTAAGGGACCCAATTCTTTCCCTAATTACTCTTTTGCAATTAATTTACTTATGGAGCCTCTTTGGATTCTATTGCCAAAACTGTCTCATGTCCCCTTTTTGCCCTCCTGATTTCCTTCATAAGTATACTCCTACTGCCCTTACACTCCTCTTGATCCCAGCTGTCTATATCTAATGTATGCCTTCTTCATTTCTTGACCAGACCCTCAATTTCTCTAGTCATCCAGCACCCTTACTCCTGCCAGCTTGCCCTTCTCACTAACAGGAACATGCTGTCTTTGAACTCTCATGATCTCATTTTTAAAGGTCTCCCGCTTCCCAACTGTCCATTTACCTGAGATGGTTTCCCCCAATCATCTTTTGAAAGCTCTTGTGTAATACTGTCAAAATTGGCCTAACTCCAGTTTAGAACTTTAACTCTTTGATCAGTTCTATCCTTTTCCATAACTTCTAAAACTAATAGAATTATTAGTTACCCTAAGCATTCCCCCACTGACACCTTTGTAATTTGCCCTGTCTTATTTCCCAAAAGAAGTTCAAGTATTGCTCCTTCTCTAGTAGGTACATCCACATATGGAAAAAAAAACATTCTTGTACAGACTTAACAAATTCCTCCCCATCCAAGCCCTTAACACTATGACACAAGCCCTTAACACTATGACAGTCCCAGTTTATTTTAGGAAAGTTAAAATCCCCTACCATTACAATTCTATTATTCTTACATATATCTGAGATCTCCTTACACATTTGCTTCTCAATTTCTTGTCGACTATTGAGGGGCCTATAATACAATCCCAACAAAGTTATCATCCATTACTTATTTCTCAGTTTCACCCATATAACTTCAATGGATGATCTCCCAGCAATATCCTCCCTAATTGCAACCATAATGCCATCCCTAACCAAACATGCCACACCTCTCCTTTCTTGCCTCCCATTCTATCATTTCTAAAGAATCTATACCCTGGAACATTAAGCTGCCAGTCCTGTTCATCTTGAGTTATGTTTCTGTAAAAACTGTGCTATCCCCATCTCATGTTCCCAACTGTGCCCTAAGTTCTGAGAAGAGGTCATTGGACCCAAAACATTAACTCTGATTTCTCTCCACAGATGCTGCCAGACCTGCTGAGCTTTTGCAACAATTTCTGTTTCTGTTTCTGATGTCCAGCACCCGCAGTTCTTTTGGTTTCTATGCCCTAAATTCATTTGCCTTACCTGTTTGGTCTCTTGCATTGACTTAAATACCATGTAATTTATCAATCTTACCTTATTCTCTGCCAAGCTCTTGTCTGCTTTGATTATTTGACTTGCTCCCCATGCCTACTGTCCCATTCTCAACCTTTTCTCTTATTTCACTAATGTTTTATGATAAAGACGGTTAAAAGCAAGAGCTGCTGCTTCTTTGTAAGGATATAATAGATGTACATATAGTTCAGCACCTACTAACCTGAAATTTACACTGTTATCAATACCTCTGTCAACATGACCACAGTACTTTGCCACCAACTCTGGCCTGCATTGCAGAGGGTAGGCTCTATTATTTGTCAGTTCCCTTTCATAGGCACTCTATGCATGTTTATCCTGCAACCAAACTAAATGTAAGATAGCACAATGCAGAATCTATCTTTACTTGGGTTATGGAGCTTTTTTTGATGACAGTCTGCAGCTCTATGAGTGAGACAAATGACACCACCATCTCATTCTACATCAGACAATACTTTAGAGGTTTCCTGTTACGGGCTTTTACACACCAAAAAACCTAAAAACTAATACTCTGAGCTATAGAAAAGGCATCCCACCTTTTACACCACCAAAACCCCTGTACTGCGGTTATGAATTATGCCTCACTCTCCACAAAATTACAAGTCTGGGGTGGGATGGGGTCTGGTCAGTGTATGTGTATGCAGGTAGCTTTCTGTCAGAGTTTCAGAATCTGATTGCATCGACAAACAGAAACATGGCCCTGTCAAAAGTGCAGGAGTGAAGTTGCATAGCACTGCTGAACTGTTGCTTTTTTTCCCTAAATGCAGCATGCGGCAGGCATCTGATCTTTTTCCTCAGCTTGCCAGGCTAATGGCATAAAGGATGCAAAAAAAAAAGCCACCTCAGCTTCAACTTTGTTGTGCTTGAACTCAGATCTCATGATCAGTTCTAGCTGGAGGTGTATATTTTACCTTCCTCAAGTTGTCTGGTAACTTCAGATATCATTCAAAGCAATATTCGTAAAGATACTAATATCATGGTAACTTGCAGCAAAACGGGCATTGTTCTATGCAATGGTTGATGCATGACTGGTATCTTCTGACTGTTTCTACACTAGGAGCTCATAAAACTGTACAAGATTTATCTATTGTAATCTGTACTTTGAGGAACTTCATAAAATTTTACTGTTACAGATCTTGGCTGTAAGTCTTCATGCCAAATATATCATGGTTCTCCATTATCATCTTTGGTGAATCATACTTTTCTCATAGAATTCTTTGCTAAAGCCTTCAATGTACCAGCTAATCTGGAAACATTTTGTGGTGGGGCAACATCTTTTTGGCACATCTTAAAAACTATCTGTCTGCTCCTGCATCCTGTATTGTTTGTTCCTCTAATAAAATTACAAAATCTAGATCTGCTCAATTTTGCTGAAAAGGATACTACTGAGACATGAGGCTGAATGCTACCAGAAGTTACCTAAGTGTCATTTTTGTCGAGTTTCAGTAGGATTTCTCTTTGCGAGACTTGGCAGATTTTCTTGCACAATGGTCCCAAACTCCCACATTAAGTAGATACCACACCTACTTTATCTATTGCAAGCTGTATTCTCCCACTTGCCACAGGTGGAAATACTCACCACTGCCTGAATCCCTGGTGCCAGTGCCATCTTCAAAGCCCAGCCTTGCATTCAGCCATGTGTAGGCAGTCTGGAGTTGCCCTTCTTTGTCAATGCAGTCACACAGCAGCCACAAGCTAATGCACCAAATCACACAGCTCCCCTGTTCTTAGCTACATTGCCTTTTACAATAATCTGTGTCACTGCTACTCTTTTCCCCAATGCCCACCATATTCCAGCATCTTATCATTGTTCAATATGGGGCTATCACATACAGAGAAGCCTTCAGACAGTTCAGAACATTTATTCACCAACACCAAAAGCCAGTAGAAGTCCATCCATCAGATATTGAATTTGCCTCTTGGGACATTGCTTGCATTTTGAGCACCAACAACTTCACTGTACCCAGCTCACATCTACTGGAACCAGGTATCAATTAAATTCTGTTTGGCTGCAGCTGCCCAACACTGCTGCACTGTATCATGCTGCAAGTGATGTTCTTCCTGCTCATTGTCCTTATCCTCCTCCTTAGACAACTCTGGACTTCAATCAAATGAACCCCCTGATCATGACCACCTGAAAGGGATAAATGACCATGTCCAAGCCTTTGGACTGAACTCCGAATATGGCTGTGCCTTACTGTAACATGACCCCCTGAACGACAGCAGCTCCCTTGATTTAACTGAGAACTATTCCACTTAGACACTGAGACATGGCCAGATGCTTGATTTGTGTGTTTGCTACATTCATTGCTGATGCATGCTTTAGATGTGAGATCAACATAACATGGTACCATACAGGCAACATCTCCATCCCATTGATTGATCACAGCTGACAACCACAACAAGTCATCTTGTTTTGTGTTTGCAGTAAAAAGCAAGGAATTCCTGTGAGCCTTTCAGCTCTGTTGAGAAACTAAAAAAGCAAAACGCAAAGGCGTGGATGCTGAGGTCATTGAAGTAGGCACAAAGTAAGCAACCCCTAAGAGAGCAGCAAGCAGCCCTGAAATGCACTGTGGGCCAATCCATGAGATTGATGCTTGTCCCATTGTGCAAAGTATACTGACAACGGCATTTGAACAAAGGACACTAGTGCACTCCAGGGTGCAGAACCACATTGGAAGTGGATTGAAGGTGTGCCATGATGATGTGGTGATGCTGATACATCCCTATGTCCTTGAATAAGGTCTGCATGCAATAACTGCTAATGGATTATGCCCTGAGATATTGGTGCCTATTTCAAAGATTCTCACTGATGAGAATTTTATCTTGCTGTTCAATATTTGGTTAAACTTTTGGGACTTCTTCCTTTTTTCCCACTTTTTGAGGTGTTGGAAAAAGTAACAAGGAAAGGGAGTATTCAATGAATGGCAGGATACTAAGACCTCTCCCACCCCAGTTACACACTCTCCCACCCTCTTCCGTCAGGCAGAAGATATAAAAGTTTGAAAGCATGTATAAATGGATTCATGAACAGCTTCTTCCCCACGATTATCAGGCTTTTGAACAGATCTTTCAAATGTTCTTGTTGATCTCTTTCTCTCTCTGCCAGTGTAACACTGTATTCTGCATTGTTCTGCTACCTGATGCACTTTGTATAGTTTGATCTGCCTGTAGAGCAAAACATTTTTCACTGGATCTCAGGACTTGTGACAACAATAAATCAAATCAAATGAAATAAATTATTTGAGGGCAGCAAGATAGATCAATAAGGAGGTTACCAAGACATGGGGATACTTGCCTTTATCAGTTGTGGCAAAGATTGTAAGAGCAGGGGGCTATGTTGAAGCTGTACAAAACTGATTAGACCACAGCTGGAGAACTATGTGCAGTCCTGGTCACCATGCAATGGAAGGACGTGGTTGTACTGGAAGGTGCACATAGCAGATTCACCAGGAGGTTGCCTGCGATGGAGCTGTTTAGCTACGAAGTGAGGCTTGAAAAGACTGGGTTGTTTCTTTGGAGCAGAGAAGGCTGAAAGGGGACCTTATTAAGATGATAAAGTTATGAAGAGCATGGACAGCGTGGATAAAAAGCAGCTGTTCCCTTTAGTTGAAGAGTCAGTAACAAAGTGGAATAATTTTAAGGTGAAATGCAGAATGTTTAGAAGGGATTTAAGAAAAATTGCTTTCTCCCACAGTGCGATGGGAATCTGGAATGCGCTGCCTGTGTAGTTGAGGCAGGAAACCTCACAATCTTTACTTGAATGAGCACTTGCAATATCATAATATTCAAGGCTACGGGCCAAGTGCTGGAAAATGGGACTAATAGATTTAGAGTAGTTTCTGTTGGTGCAAACTCATTGGGGAAAAGGGCCTTTTCTATACTGCATGATTCTATAAGCTCCTCGCTGACCACCTTAAGCACCATTTCCAACTATCTGATCACAGACCAAACTGTTCAGGGTCTGGGAAGACTCCTCACCATGTGTCTGTAAAAGCTATGATATTGTACTCCTTTATTTCCATTTGTTCTATGAATTTGTTGATCCACTTACAAATGCATTTCAACAAAGAGACTTTAATTCTGGCCTTTATACATTTTTTCCCTACTTTGACCTTATTTGCTGGTGCATCCTTATTTCTCTCTCTTCCCGTCATATTCTGGTTACCATTACCTGCATTGTTACTCTTGTTTTGTTGTCCTTCCTCTTTAGCTTTCCAAATTTCCTTCCATGTGAACTCTCCATGTTTTGTTTAAAATCCCTGTCTACAGCTCCAGTTATGTAATTGCTAGTAACTTGGTCCCAGCACAATTCAGGTAAATCCCTCTCAATACTAAATTAGGAGGCAGAGTAAGCCATTCTGAAGAACAAAGAAATCTGCAAAGAGTTGGTAGAAGTCAGAATAGGAGTGCGAGTAGGTCATTTGGTCCCTAGAAACTACTGTGGCATTCAGTAACTTTATGGCTGTTCTACCTCAACTTCATCTTCCATACTAATCCTATGTCTTTAGACTCCCTTTGTATTCAAAAACATATCAATTTATAACTTGAAAGGTGGGAGTAACTAATTGATGTTTTTAGAGAATATACAATGTTATGCAATGCCACAGTCAACCACTAATCTGGTAGACTTTCCATTCTGTTTTGAATGGGTGCCATAGTTGGCAGTGATTCTTGCATTTGGAAAATAAAGTAAGCTGATGGAATTCAATGTCAATAAATGTAAGGTATATTTAATTTTCAAATGTGTGAACTATATTTTAGGGAAATACAAAATGTCCTTGTACAAAAGATTGGAAGTCCCATCTCAGAAATGTAAGATTATAAAATAGCTAATCAAATATTGGGTTTTTGGCAACATCAAGGAATATTGGTGAATTTGTATTAACTTAAAGATCATAGTTAAAATAATGTTTGCAGCCTCAGGCTCCACACTATATGAAGGCTGTTCAAGCAATAGCAAAGGTATGGTGCAGATTCACTTAGATGCTCATGGGTATGAGAAAATACAAATACAAAACAAGACTTCGGCAAAATTTGGTAGCTTGAGAGTTTGGAAGTGGGAACTTAATTATGTGGGTAAGTGATGGGTGGGGAGTCTGTCACCTTCCTGCATCTGTCCCTATTAAGGTTGGGGCAGGAATACTCATGGGTTGCCTTTCTGTTCTACCTCTAACTGAGGCCCCTAAGTGGACAATTAATGCTGCTCGGCCATCACACATTGGATTGTCAAATTGCAATCTACGCTCTCTTGATTGAAGCAGAGAGCATGTCTACACTTAATAAAGAAGAAAGTTGATAAAATGAGGGATAAGATAAGACACAACTATTTCTTGCAAGAAAGCTGCTCCAACACTGCTTGTCTATTGTTGCCCAAGAAGATCATATACAGATCTAAAACTCCTTTTCTTATAGTTATTGTTTGGCTTACATCTAAACTAGAAGGATTGTAGGAATAAACTCCCTACTTCCTTTCAGAATTTCACAGCAAGTTGAAAACCTATACAATCTCTGCAGTGCTCCATAAGCAGTTTCGGGATTGAGTTTGTGACCACAGTTGTCCTTATTATCATACCCCTCAAACTAGTGTGGGAGTGCTATCACCTAAAGATCTACAGCAGTTAAGAAAGATCAGCCTTTTCTCACAGCACCTCAGGTTTGGCAATCAACTCAGTTTTGCCAGGGTCACTCACATCCCTTGAACAAATAAAAGTATCACTTCTCATTGTAATGACACCTCTCCAAACAATCAGTACACTCTGTCCACCAGACACTGCATCTACTCTACAAATTGCTTCAGACCACTTCTTTTTAATTAATGTGAGGCCTGTCGCAGGGTTTGCTACTAATAATATGATTCTCTGGTAACAATCTGTAAGATTTAAGACTTCTGAAAGTTGCTAACCATTTTTTATTGTTATTAATTGAAAGCAGAATTCAGATGTAGAAATAAACCATAAGAACAAATCCCAAATGGTTTACTAATCCCTTCTGGGCTCTGGGATTAAATGACAACTCTTACCTCATTGCAAGGCTGCATAGCTGAGAGGTTGCATTTTTCTAGAAAAGATTTAAAAAGTACGGTTTATATGTTTAGTGTCTCATTCTTGAATTCCCTGATGGGTTAGTGAATAAATGTATTACTAGAGCTATAAAAAGCAAAAGAGTGCATGTTCAATCTTGCTTCATGCTGAGTTAGTTGATTAAAAATTGGAGCCATTAGAATATTAAATTTGAGTTTTATATCTGTGAATTAAAAGGGTAACATTGACTGAGGTTTCCATTCCTAATCACTATTTCATGACATCGACTGGCTCGTGTCCACCTGTTAATGCCTGGTGAAGGTAAAGTTGCATATAATTATGATGCCACTGACGCCTAAAAACCTAAAATCTAAGCTTGCATTCTTGTCTGAAGTACTGCTGTCACTTGTGAAATTGAATCTGGTATTGCTGCTTCCAGCACGAAACAGCAGAAACATTACTCTCTCATTTTGAAGAGATTGGGGTTAAGACTTATAGCCTGCAATAAGAAGTTGGCTAGAAAGTAGCAAAATCATTAACTATGGTCACGCATCTACTTGCCACCCACCCACACAAAATAACTGATGTCTGGCGTGAGGACACATCCACAGAACAATGAAGAGCTGGGCAATGCATTCACATTTGGAGTATGATATTTAATACTGTTCACCACGTCTCAAAGAAAAGTCCATGATGACAGGTGGCAAGTGAAAAGATGTTCAACTATGATGGCCAAACATTAGGTTTCTCAAGGATTCTCTTTGACAGGAATGGAGCACAGAAACAGTTAACAATTCCATCAGTTCTCTATGTTAACATCTGTGTTGTTAGCAGTGTCTTTGTGTTTCACAAATATTTAAAGCACAGAAAACAAGTTATAGCTTCAGTTCAGTTTCTTCCACGGATTAACACCTTAAATTTCGCTCCCTGTTTGAAAAAGTCTTAAACTTTAAAATTATTTTCTGTAATACTATGATTGTTCCTGTAATACTATGATTGTTCCTGTATGAAAGTCATTTGTTGAGCCAGCCATTTAAATTCAAATATTTATAAGAAAGGACCTTATGACCCTTTATCTAAACTCAAACCAATTAGATTGGAGGTGTTCATTGTAACTAGGAGAGGGGATCATTGTGTAATAATTGACGTTTGCAATGTGGTTGTTGTCAGTGCATCCCTTCCTATGAATAGTTCTGTCTTTAATAGCTGAGAAAAAAAATTCCAGAAGGCCTGTGCTGTGTGGTTAGAAAGTCAGGAAATTTGTGGATAAAATAATTCCATGATGCCAGTTATAGGCTAAAATTACGGATCCATAATCTTTTCAATCCAATAATTTAACCACAATTATAAAAACTTTATAGAGTAGAAATTCCAGTTAAAATTACGAACACTGAAGGAACAAAAACCTTATTAAAATGAGATGACACAGAATGTGACACAGAAAATCACCAGTATTCTTGGAAATATGCTTTTGTGAAGCATACAACTACAGCCTCTGCATTGAGGCATTGTGCAGCACATGCGGTTGATGGAACAATTTAATTAGAATCTTTGGTCTGGCTGTTCCTGTGACTGGAGTAACTTCTATGTGAATTAGGCTCAAGAGATGAAGTAAATAGGATATCCTAAAAAAACCATTATATTGAGCTTAAGAGATTTCAATTAATTTGTGACTACTTGGCACCTCCCCAGTATTTTAAAATCACATCAAATTGTTAGGTTGTTCAAAGATTTGTAGGCCAATCGGTAGCAGAATAGATTATAAAAGCCCAAATAGAATGGTTCTGTTGTCAACTATTTTCCTTTAATGGTAAATAATAAATATTTTTTCAAAGAGTATACTTTGCATTGGAGCCTGAAAATTTGCATATAGGGAAACTTAGTAAATTCTGATGATCTCTTCTCTCACCTGTGTCATACAATTCTTCGCGCTAAACGAGGCTGAGGGGTGACCTTATAGAGGTCATGGATAGCATGAATACTCAAGGTCTTTTAAAAGGGACCAGAGGGGCAACGATTTCACACAGAGGGTGGTGCGTGTATGGAATGAGCTGCCAGAGGAGGTGGTGGAGGTGGGTATAATTACAGCATTTAAAAGGCTGGATGGGTACATGATTAGGAAGGGATTTAGACGGGTATGGGCCAAATTCACGTATATGGGACTAGATCAATTTAGGATATCTGGTCGGCACAGGCAAGTTGGACTGAAGAGCCTGTTTCTGTGCTGTTTAACTCTATCATTGTAAAACTCTATAACTGACAAATAAATTATGTTCATTCTGCATAATACTTGACCTGGGATAATTTGAAGCAAGCTTGGACCAGTTAGAGCTCAAACATTAATTATATAACGTAGAAGTAAAATAATGTTAGGGTTTAACTAATGCCCTATGAAAAATGAAAGAGACATAAAATCACTGTATTAAAAATAATCAAATGAGCCACAAGGCTGTTTTGAATATTCCAAATAATTGATATGTTGGTCTATAAACACATGGTATCAATGCATCTGGGCTTCATCATTTAGTTTCGGGACGGTTTCAGCAAAGTAGCTTAAAATTGCTTGATCACCAATTTCTTCATTTATCATTTTCCTTAGATGTCGCAAGTGTGGCACTGGAAAAGCACAGCAGGAGAATCAACGTTTTGGGCATAATTCTTGAAACAGCGATTCTCCTCCTCCTCGAATGCTGCCTGACCTGCAGTGCTTTTTAACGACACACTTTTCAACTCTGATCTCCAGCATCTGCAGGCCTCACTTTCTCCTATTTTCCTTAGATGCCCCATATAAACTCAACAGCTCACCCTGGGGTTATCTGTGGACTGGAGTCGTATGTTAATTTGATGCAGCTTGGCATTAATCATGGACCAAGGAAGAAAGGAGATTGATTGTACACTCCATGTAAATTATAAGAGTAATTTTAAGAGTTTGTCCTCTCAGCAAAGAGCCACACATGTTGTGATTATTTATTTAAAATATAGGCTTGATAAGACTCTTCCGCAATTAAAATGCTACACTCCTCTGGGCAATGGTCCCTGCTGGCAGTGAACATATAAAATTATCCTTCAGAGTTTTATATGAATTATGTACTCATTATAGTTTGACACTGAAAGTGTGGTACAGTTTCTCTATATTCTGATATCTCTGGCATTATCTCCACAGTTTAATGTATCACAGCAATCCAAGCTCTTTGAAAGAAATACTTGCATTTACGTAGCACGTTTCATGAACATCAGATGTTGTAGCGGTTGACTTACAAACAATTACATTCATTTGAAGTGCAGTCACTGTTGTAATGCTCACTGCCAATTCCCATACATAACAATGTAATAATGACTAGATAATCTATTTTTGTGACGTTGATTGAAAGAT
The DNA here is from genome assembly GCF_037043375.1 of Chiloscyllium plagiosum. NCBI lineage: Eukaryota > Metazoa > Chordata > Chondrichthyes > Orectolobiformes > Hemiscylliidae > Chiloscyllium > Chiloscyllium plagiosum. Next base: position 64,775,324 of record NW_028270147.1, on the reverse strand, counting down.
AAACACTAGTCACAACACTGGGGATTTCACCTGGTCTTGCTGCAATCATGGCATGGGATCTTTTATATTACTAAAGCATTCAAATGGAAGATTGATTTAATATCTCATCTGAAAGATTGTATCCCTGAGATTGCAGCAACCCCATATTTTTACAGCAGAATGTGAGTCTTAATTTTTTGTGCTCAAGCTGGAGAAGGATGTGAATCTTGTGATTCAGATGAGACATTGGTACCGGCTGAGCCAGTGAATACACAGTGACACTGTCAATGCACTTGAAGCTCTCTGGTCCATTATTAAATATAGTTAAACACTCTCTGGTACAGTCTCGTAACAGTCCAACCTCTTTGATACAGCATCAGTGCAGTTGAGATCTCTGGCCACAATCCAAGCTTTCTTGTGCAGTATTGTCACAATCTGATCTCTGTTACTGTATTCCCACAATCCTACCTTTGTGATACAATATCACTGAAATTGAGCTCTCTGCTGCAGTATAACTATACTTGAGCTCTCTGGTACTATATTGCCACAGGTCTTCTATCTCTTTGATACAGCATCACTGCTGTTAAGTTCTGGTACAGTATCACCAGTCTGAGCTCTTGCATGTAGTAACATCATAGCATGAGGTTTATAGTGGAATGTCAGTGTCAGTTTTTTATTTGAATGTTGGCAGTCTTTGTCACAAAATGTTGGCTTGGATGATGCCCAAAATACCTTATGGCTTCTTCTTGGTGACTTTAGTTGTGGAAGCTATAATCAGATTTTCTATGATTTTGCTCATAGTGAATTACAGGTTTTACACAAACAGACATTTTATGTTACTTAGAATTGCCAGGACTACTTATTTAATATTTTTTTGATAAACCCTTGGAGCAGAGAATATCAAGATGAATTTTGGTATCTTGAGATACTTTGAGGGAGAGTGTTCAGGACATAAGACCATACGACATAGGAGCAGAAATTAGGCCATTCAGCCCATCAACCATGTCTGATAAGTTTCCCAATCCCATTCTCCTGCTTTCTCCCCATAACCTTTGATTCCTTTGATAATCAGGAACCTATCTATCTCAGTCTTAAATATACTTAATGACCTGGCCTCCACAGCTTTCTGTGACAATGAATTCCATAGATTCACTGCTGTCTAGCTGAAGAAGTTTCTCCTCATCATTCTAAAGGGTCTTCTGTTTACTCTAAGGATGTGTCCTCAGGGCCTAGTCTCTCCTGCTAATGGAAACATCTTCCCAATGTCCACTCTCTCCAAGCCTTTCAGTACGCTGCAAGTTTCAATTAGATCCTCACTCATCCTTCTAATCTGCATCAAATATATACCGAGAGTTCTCAGACATTTTACGTATGTTAAATCTTTCATTTCTGGGATCATTCTCGTGAACCTCCTCTGGACTGGCTCTAGGACCAGTACATCCTTCCTGAGGTATGGGGCTAAATGTGGTCTGACCAGAGCTATAAAGCCTCAGAAGTGCATCCCTGCTTGTTCATTCTCGTCCTCTCGAAATAAATGTCGATATTGTATTTACCTTCCTAACTACTGACTCAACCTGCAAGTTAACCTTAAGAGAATCCTCAATTAGGACTCCCAAGTCCCTTTGCATTTCAAATTTCTGAATTCTTTCCCCATTTAGAAAATAGTCAATGCCTCTATTTTTCCTCCCAAAGTGCATGACTTCACACTTTCCCACGTTTTATTCCATCTACCACCTCTTTGCCCACTGTCTAAATCCTTCTGCAGCCTCCCCACCTCATCAATATTACCTGCCCCTCCACCTATTTTTGTATCATCTGCAAATTTGGCCAGAATGCCTTCAGTTCCTTCATTTAGATCATTAATATGTAAAATGAAAAGTTGTGGTCCCAACACTGACCCTTGTGGAATGCCACCAGTCACCAGCTGCCATCGTAAGAAGAACCCTTTTGTCCTCACTCTCTGCTTTCTGCCAGACAGCCAATCTTCTATCCATGCTAGTACCTTTCCTCTAACACCATGGGCTCTTATTTAACTCATACCCACTGCATGTCTTCACCTATCCCCACTTCACCACCTTGACCCTGCTACCCACTTTATCTGCAGCTCCCCCTACACCCACCCCGGTCCTGAAGAACAGTTACATCCTCTCTACCTCTGATGCTGCCTGGCTTGTTGTGTTCTTCCTGCCTCCTGCCTGTCTAAGCATTATTTCGAACAATGTGCTTTTCCTCCCTCTGTCATCCAGACAGCCCTCCACCGCACCACCTCCATTCCCTGTTCCACTGCTCTAAAACCCTCCAAACGCAATAAAGACAGAGTCCCCCTTGTCCTCACCTATCACTCCACCAGTCTCCATGTCCAATGCATCATCCTTAAACACTTCCGCCAACTCCAACTAGACCCCACCATCAAGAACACCTTTCCCTCCCCACCCCTCTCTGCCTTCCGCAAGGACCATTTCCTTCGACAGTCCTTGGTTTGTGCCACTCTCCCCACCAACCCCCACCAAACTCCCAGATACCTTCCCCTGCAACTGGAAAAGATGCAAAACCTGCTAGTACACCCCCGCCCCCCCTTACCTTCATTCAGTGTCCCAAACAGTCCTTCCAGGTGACACCTAGTTTCCAATCTAGTTTACTGCATCAGGTGCTCCCGATGCAGTCTTCTCTACATTGGGGAGACCAATCGTAAACCTAGGGAACAGTTTACCGAGCATCTCTTCTGGGCTTGCAGGGGCCAACCGGACCTCCCAGTCACAGCCCATTTTAATTCCCCTTCCCACTCCCTTTCCGACACAACCGTTCTTGGCCTCCTCCATTGCCACAACAAACCAAATCGCAAATTGGAAGAACAACACCTCATCTTCTGTTTGGGCAGCTGACTGTCTGGAGGACTCAACATTGAGTTCTCCAGTTTCAAATAACCTCCCTTTGCATCCCTAGACTCCCTTCCCAGGCCTTGTCCTCCCTTCCAGTACCCTCTATTTGTCTTCACATATCCCAACTTCACCACCCTGCCCCCGCCACCCCCTTTATCTGCAGCTTCCCCACACCCAGCCCCAGTCCTGAAGAAGGGTTACACCCGAAACGTCGACTTCTCAACCTCCTGATGCTGCCTGGCTTGCTGTGTTCTTCCAGCCTCCTGCCTGTCTACTGTTATTTTACTCAGCAACATCCTGTGCGGCACCGTGTCGAAGGCCTTCAGGAAGTCTGAGTAGATAAGATTGGCACATTGTGGAGGGTTTCTAAAGTTTCAGAAACCCAGGTGAAAGAGATCTTGAATCTGCAATTACAAGAAGTGAAATTCTTGTCTCTTGGGGTATTAGGTGGAAAGTATCAAAATATGAAATCATTAGACACAGTTCTCAGATTGGGTAGCACTCCAACTGCAGTATACAGCCTTGTGATCATTGAGAGGGATCACCAGATCTTGGGAGAATTGGAATGAGAATTGAAAACTCTTGTGCCATTCCTTAATTATATATTGTTCCAAAGTAAATAGGATAGCAGTTTCCAGAATATAAAAATATGCAGTTAAACAAGGAAATCAGGATATTGTGAAAGTATGAAAACTATGCAGGATACGGCTACAATGACATTAGTTGTATCTAAATCGTAACCTCTCATACTAAAGTAGAAATATGCCTAATATGAAGGCAAAATACTGCAAGCATTTGAAATCTGCTGAAAATCTGAAAGGAAAACAGAAAATGTGAGAAATACTCAGCAGGTCAGATAACATTTGTGAAAAATAAAGTTAATAATCTAAAATGTTGACTTTATTTCCCTCTCCATAGATGCCCCTTGACCTGCTGAGTATTCTTTGCATTTTATTTTTCTTAATAGATCAGTGTGGAAAGACAATACTGTGCCCATTGTGTCTAAATATAAATTAATTTAATTCATTGTACTTGCAAGCATGCATTCCAAAGGGTGGAATTCTCTTTATGGTCTCAACTGTGCAAAAGGTGTAATGACTGCAGAGTATTTCTATGCAGAGACATAATATGAAGCAGCTGAAAATGTACAGTAAATGAAAATCTGCAGCTGTCAAGTACAGAACACGAATCAAACAACAAATCTCCTCCCTGTCCTACACTAAGTTTTAGCCATTTTAAGGGCACTGACAGCAACCTAAGCCATGCTCTTTGAACTAATTGCCTTCAGGATACCATTAACCTAGATTTGAGACTGTTTTATTGGCTTCACATTTGGGCAGCTGCTCTATGAGTGCACAGAAAACAGATGTGCTAACAAATACTCAAAGCAATAGGCACTATAACCATTAATTTAGAAAATACAGTAACACTGAAATGTTCATCTAGTGAAAAATTATATTTAAGCCACTGAGCCATATAGTCCAAGAAGCTCTTTGATTGCATCCTTAGTCTGCCTAAAATTAGCTGATTTAATGTGGGGTAGTGTGAGAGGTGCTACAGTTTTCTTCAGGACCTATGAGCTAAAAATGGGGAGAACATCAGTTAGGGTTCCTGCTATTACTAAGTATTCAACAACAGAAAAACGAATGCATGTGAGCATTGGGAAAGGGCAAAATGAGTTTTCCTTTGTTTTACTCCATGAGTCAAATTCCTTGATATGCACAATACACGAAGAAAGATCATTTAGCTATGGTGCTGGTGCCTGTGGAATTTTAACCAATATTTTCTAGAGATGTGACAAGAAACCTGTTGGAACATAACTTGAAGGATCTTCATTAAATTGGTATCATCTTCTGTCACCCTCAAGCCACATGTTTTCACAGTGTAGGCACAGCTCTAGAATGACAACTCCAATGTATTAATACACTTTCCTGTGAGTTCTGTAGGAGGGGTTTGACTTCAGAAATATAACAAATATCCTATTGTTTTGAATAAAAATTTTAAAGCAGAAATTGTTCTGAATCAGGTACTCAAAACTGCTTTTTATCTCAAGAAGGTATTCAACAATGCTCCAAGTACTTTGGCCATGCTGCTGGTTCGCAATCATTTTCTCATTAAACATAGTCAGTTAAGAAATTCAGATAATTGCCCAACGTGCACAGAGCACAACACAAATGTAGTTGCAAAGAGAAAAGAAGATAAAGTAAATCCAAATGATGGTTAGCTGATGCAAAGCTTAGATTGCAAAACCTGTAGATTACAGGAGCTATTGCCTGGATTCTATGTTGTGAACAATATGTAGTCTACAGTGTTGTTTTTTAGAATGTAGAACTGCAATTTCTTTCTATCTTCAATGTAGAATAGATTTCACATGAAGGAAGTTAAAAATTGGGCCTTAAGACAAAATTTTACTCTCGGCAGATGCTGTTTTGCTTTTCCTCTCAAATTTTTCTTCATAAAGTATTCTCTGTGGTACTTTTGCTATAAAAGGCACAGAGAAATCTTTCTTCCCTGTCTTTAACTGTTTTTGAAAACGATTGAAGGATAGAGTCAAATTGGGTTTAAAATATTATCTTGGAGATTATCCTAATTAACACAATCCATCTCATTAAGTATTCATACTTAAATATTGAAAGGAATTTGCTCAGCTAATGACTTTGACATAGCAGTCCAGTTTTTTTTTGTTTATCTATTTTATCTGCATGTAATCTACAAATGATGTTTCTGACAGGCTCTTTTTCTTCTTACTGTATATTTTCATTATGTCTTTTGACAAATCAAACTATCAAAACATGCATGTAATAAATCTTACAAGCTGCCATTAAATGGTGTATAAAACTTGAACAAGCACCATTAAAAGAGGACAGAGGACAGAAGATGATAGGGACCAAAGATTTGTTAGCCTCCAAAAACTATGGACTCTGATGTAAACTATGATGCTATGTTTTAGGAGAAATGAGCCCTGCACTTAAAATTCTCTTTTCTCCCTTTGAGCAGATGGTGACATTTTACCACACTCTGCTTGCAGGCCAGAATTTCTCAGGAAAGTCCATATCAGATGGCTAGTTCATCATGAGCTTTGAGTTGCAAATGTTATGTTTCAGTCTACTAATTCGAGTAATGAATCTCATCTGGGCTACATTTGACTGTGAAACTTGTTTGCAATGGACAAAGCCGATATTAGAGAAAACACAAGAATATTTCTGCCTTTAAAACAACAGAAGTTGTAATATACAAGCCTGATTTCTCCACAACAGAACCACACACACTTTGAACTGAGGATTATGCTTGGGACTCAACCGCTTTAGGTCAAATAAATTCCTCTCTACGCTATCAATTCTAAACAAGTTCTAAATAATTGTTGCAAATGTATACTTGCCTGAATTCTTTGTTAGGCCATTTACCAAGATTATGATTGACTTGTAGTCAACTGAATATTAAATGTTGCATTTCAGAAGCCAGAAATTTATCCTGCCAAAAAACGAGTGGTGGTTAACTGCTAAAAATATATAAATCATGATGCTTGATTCCTTGGGTAACGATGTTCAATCAGTTCAAGAAAATTTATTTTGGTGCTCTACTAAACATTGTTAAATTGTGAAGGAAACCATCAATAGGCAAAAATATAAGTATAGCAAAAGGAATGTTGTGTAACCAAAGAAAGCAAGTGTATGCCATAGGGTATTTATTCTTTGTGAGTGTGTAAAAAGCAAAACTTGTAACACAATTAAAATAGAAGTCTGGAAGAATAATGATCAGTTAGAAACATCATTTGTGGATAATAGGTGAAGAAAACTGAGTGTAAATGCCAAAATTGGGTCAAAATCACAATAGACTAAGTGACTTGGGGAAAACTATAAGTAAAAAATCAACCACTAATAACACATCTTGTTGGGTTTTTTTTGTTGCTTATTGGGGTGGAAATGATGATAATTGATGGTATTGTCTTTATGTTGCAGGGACTATCTCAACGAAGACACCTCTCTACCCACTACCGACAGTAATGTGACAAGTAAGTAATGTACTCACAATTATTATTTCTACTTTAAAACATGCACTAAACAGTTACCAGGATTTTAGTGAAGCATAGTCTGGTACTAAGCACTACAAGGTGATTTTTAAATTATTTGTTATTTGTTCATGAGATGAGGGTGCCTCTGGCTAGACCAGCATTTATTACCCTTTTATTATTGCCCTGGAGAATGTGGGTGTGAGATGCTGTCTTGAACCGTGCAATCCATTTGGTGTAGCTAAGTCAGGGTGGTGAGTAGATTGTTTTTTTTGTCAGAAATGGCTGTGGGTTTGGAAAGTGCTGTCTAAGGAGCCTTGGAGAATTTCTGCAGTGCATCTTGTATAAGTTGCATAGTGGAGGAAGCAATCGAGTGAACTTCATTGTCACAATTATGTCAAGCTTCTTGAGTGCTGTTGTAGTTGCACTCATCCAGGAAAGTGGGGAGTATTCCATCACACTCCTGATTTACACTTTATAGATTATGGACAGGCTTTGGGGAGTCATGAGGGGAGTTACTCACCATAGGGATTCCAGTTTTTGAGTTGCTGTTGTACCCACTGTATTTATAAAGCTAGTCCAGTCCAACATCTTGTCAGTAACAACTCCCAGAATGTTGATAGTGGGGTGTTTCAGTGATGGTAATATCATTGAATGTCAAGAAGTGATGTTTAGATTTTACCTTGTTGGGGATGGTCATTGTCCAGAATTTGTGTACCATGAATGTTATTTGTCATGTCAACACAAGACTTTCTGTGTTTGTTTACAGACTATGGTATTGCTGGATATGTCAGTATTAATTGCCCATACATAATTGCCAAGATGATAGTTAATGTTTAACCACATTGCTGTGGGCTGGAGTCACATGTAGGCCAGACCAGGTAAAGATGGCAGATTTCCTTCCCTAAAGGACATTATTGAACCAAATGGGTTTTTATGGCAATCAGTAGTGATAAATGGTCACTTCTAGGCTAGATTATTTTGATTTAAATTCTATCATCTGACATAGAGGGGGATTCAAATGCATGTCTCCAGAACAATAGAGTTTGTGGTTCTGGATCCCTAGTCCAGGGACATTACCCCTATGCCTCTGCCTCCCACAATATCCTGGATATTTTCCAAATCTTGCGGCAATTGGAGATGAACTGCTTCAGTATCTGAGGAGTCATGAATGATGCTGCACATTGGGCAATCAGTGAACATCCCCATTTCTGCTGCCTTTGTTCTTCTAGGTGGTGAGTATAGTGAATTTTGAAATACTGTTGAAGGAACTTTGGTGATTTACTACAATGTTTCTTTGTTGCCACTTTGTATTGATGCTGATTGTTGAAGAGAGTGGATGGGGTGCCAATGAAGTGGGCTGCATTGTCTTGGAAGGTATTGAAGCTTCTTGAGTGTTATTGGCAAGTAGAGAGTGTTCATTATACTCCTGATTAGTACCTTGTTGATGGTGGACCAGCGTCAGTGAAACAGGAAGTGAGTTACTTGACAGAGTTCCCAGAATCTGACCTCCTCTTATAGCCACACTTCTTGTAGATGGGCTTGCACTGTGGCATAAATGTTATTTGGCATGTGTCAGGTCAAGCCAGGTCCATGTCTTGCTCCATATGAACGCAGACTGCGTTCTGACAGTATCCAGTCAGAAAATGATGCTGAGCATTGTGCGAATATCTCTACTTCTGGTCTTATGATCAAAATGGTCATTGATGAAGCAGCTGAAGATGGTTCTGCTTTATCCTCATTTAAGAAATATCCTTATTTAGGAAAGGATCAGTAAAACAATTAAGAAAATATGCAAAGAATGGCAAACCACCCATCAAAATAACCTAATTAAGGAAGCAAAATGTAACTAACATATTACAATTACAGTGGACCACCAGAAATGCAAAGTACTGCAGTGTGTATAATATATAAGATGCATTGCAGCAACTTACCAATCTTAACTTGTCACTATAAACTCTCACAGAAAATGACAAAAGCAAAATTTCATGAGAATACTATCATCTGCAATAGCTAATAGCTCCTTAGATCTGAGGGAGATAGAGCTTATGATAAAAGAAAAAAAATTGTATGATGCAAGTCAGTTGAATTCTTCAAGCCAGAACCAGGCCAAATGCAAAAATTGAGTAGGGAAGAGAAAAATAAGACTGGCAAAGAGAGAATGTGAGAATAGAATGGCAGTTAAAAGGGACCCCTGACATTTTCTGCATTTCCTGTAAATTTTAACCAGATAAGAAAAAGTTGGGTAGAGTATTTTAGAAGAAAAGATGGTGGTATATTCTTAGAGGTTCAGGGCAAGGCTAGGATACCTTGTGAATTTCTATGTAATAGAGGTGATGCTCACAAAATACCTGTGGAAATAGTAGAGGTAATGGTGCGGTGAAAATTGATAGGAAGGATATATCCAAAAGACTGGATTTAGAGTGTATAAGACAACTGGTCTGGATAGTTTACATCCAATTTTGTTAAAGGAAGTGGGAGTGAAGATGGTGGAAAGATTTGTCGTAACCTTCCATTATTCCCTCGATCAGGGGAAGGTGTGAGAAGGTTGGCGAGGGGCAATTGTGAGACCTTTATTCAAGGAATAATATTAAAACATTCTTAGTAACTACAAACAAGTTAATTTAACAGAAGTGGTGAATATTATTTTAGGGGTAAAAAAAAATCAGCAGGCACTTGGAATTAATTTAAGAGGGCGAGTGTCGATTTAAAGAAGACAAGTTGTAATTGGCTTAATTAATTGACCTTTTGATAATGTAATAATGAAGGTTTATGAAAGGAAAGCAATAGGCATACTCTAATTGGAATTTAATAAAATGTTTGACAATGTACTACATAAAAGGCTGATTAATGAAATTGATACTCATGGAATGGAAGATCGGTGTCAGCTTGGATAAATAGTTCACTTCAGGACAGAAAGCAGTAAGTTGTAGTAAATGGCATTTCTTAGAATTGAAGTTGGTAGAGAATGATATTCTTGAATGTTAATTATTAGGACCAGTGCTGTTTTTGATATCTGAATAATACTTGGGTATTGAAATACAGTGCTAAATTTCAAAGTTTGCCAATGATACCTAACTTGGAGGTGTGGAAGACAGTGAGGATGTTACCAAATGACTACAACAGAATGTAGATGGTCTAGCAGAACAAATGATAGATGAAATTTAATACAGAAGAGTGAGGTGATGCATTATGGCAAAAGGGACAGGGAAAGGCAATATATACTGAGTACATAGTTCTAAAAAGTAAACTGGGAATTCACATACATAGATTGCTGAATGTAATTGCTGAACTGTCAGAACATAAATAAAGCATATTGGATCTTGAACGTCATAAAGAGGTGTTGAGTAAAAAAGCAACACCTTGCTCAGCCACGACTTGCATTTTGTATCCAGATAAGGGGATCACCGCACTTTAGAAAAGATGTGAGGATTCTTGAGAGAATATAGAGATGTATTTAATAATTTAAGGGATGAAAGATATTAGCCACTGGGTTAGCTAGGCTTGTTCTCTTTTGTGCAGAGAGAGGGAAGCTTTGATAGAGATGCTCAAGATTATGAAGGTTTAGATGAGGTAAACAAAGAAAAGCTGTTCCCATTAGTTAATTTTACAAGGACCAGCGACACAGATTTAAGGGTTAAGTAAGAGATGCATAGGAATGTGGGCAATAACCTATTTTTATGCAGATTATCTGAAACTATGCCAATGAGGAAGATCGAGGCAAAGGCAATGAACAATTTCAAAAGAAAATTGGGTGGATATTTAAGGAAATAAATTGGCAAGACTCTAAGGATAAACTGAAGGAATGGGACTGATTGGATTGCTTGACACAGAGCCAGTATGAACTCGAATGGCTGAATCATCTCCTCCTGTGCTGTAACCACTCAGTGGGCTGAATTTTGTCAGGGAAATGGCTAGGGAGAACACTGCCAGGGAGAACATTTTGTTTTGGAGTCTACATAGATTTCAGGTCCTTCTTGCAACTAATCAACTTCCATTAACTTTTCTATCTCTTTAAGATTTAGGAGTTTACCTTACTGAGTTACAAACTAATTGGAGGTTTACAAATTCTTCAGTCTCAGCATTACAACCAGTAGTGAATGCCATTGCTGGGACTACACTCAACTAATTGGAGAGAATCATATTTTGTGAATCTGCAGAAAGTCAGCAAAAGGAAATATTTGAGTAAGAAATTAAGGAGTCGATAGAAGTTATTCTTTATTGGGGTTAAATGTATGTAAGCAAAATACATTTAAGAAAAATTATAAGAAAAAATGTTGAAACATTCCTTTTTCTCTTTATGATAAAATCTTTCCAAATAGTTTTAAATACAACTTTGATTTCTTTTATTTTGTATATTAATCTTTTCTGTTGTTAAAAGTAAATTGGCAGCCTTGTGTGAATATATGCAGTGACTGACTACCATGGTAATCAAATTGCAACATAAAAAAATGGTCTATCAAGCCAGGTTCACTTTGAGATCTAGGTTAAAAACAATAACTGCAGATGCTCGAAACCAAATTCTGGATTAGTGGTGCTGGAAGAGCACAGCAGTTCAGGCAGCATCCGAGGAGCTGTAAAATCAACGTTTCGGGCAAAAGCCCTTCAACAGGAATAAAGGCAGAGAGCCTGAAGCGTGGAGAGATAAGCTAGAGGAGGGTGGGGGTGGGGAGAAAGTAGCATAGAGTACAATAGGTGAGTGGGGGAGGGGATGAAGGTGATAGATCGGGGGGAGAGGGTGGAGTGGATAGGTGGAAAAGAAGATAAGCAGGTAGGACAAGTCATGGGGACAGTGCTGAGCTGGAAGTTTGGAACTAGGGTGAGATGGGGGAAGGGGAAATGAGGAAACTGTTGAAGTCCACATTGATGCCCTGGAGTTGAAGTGTTCTGAGGCGGAAGATGAGGTGTTCTTCGTCCAGGTGTCTGGTGGTGAGGCAGCGGTGGTGAAGGAGGCCCAGGACCTCCATGTCCCCGGCAGAGTGGAAGGGGGAATTGAAATGTTGGGCCACAGGGCGGTGTGGTTGATTGGTGCGGGTGTCCCGGAGATGTTCCCTAAAGCGCTAATATCATGTGCAGGTAAAACTTTGATGGATGTGGAAGGCTCCTTTAGGGCCTTTGATGGAGGTGAGGGAGGAGGTGTGGGCGCAGGTTTTGCAATTCCTGCGGTGGCAGGGGAAGGTGCCAGGATGGGAGGGTGGGTTATAGGGGGAGCGTGGACCTGACCAGGTAGTCACACACAGAGCGGTCTCTGCAGAAGGCGGAAAGGGGTGGGGAGGAAAATATATCCCTGGTGGTGGGGTCTCTTTGGAGGTGGCGGAAATGTCGGCGGATGATTTGGTTTATGCGAAGGTTGGTAGGGTGGAAGGTGAGCACCAGGGGCGTTCTGTCCTTGTTACGGTTGGAGGGGTGGGGTCTGAGGGCGGAGGTGCGGGATGTGGACGAGATGCGTTGGAGGGCATCATTAACCACGTGGGAAGGGAAATTGTGGTCTCTAAAGAAGGAGGCCATCTGGTGTGTTCTGTGGTGGAACTGGTCCTTCTGGGAGCAGATACGCGGAGGCGGAGGAATTGGGAATACGGGATGGCATTTTTGCAAGAGGTAGGGTGGGAAGAGGTGTAATCCAGGTAGCTGTGGGAGTCGATGGGTTTGTAAAAAATGTCAGTGTCAAGTCGGTTGTCATTAATGGAGATGGAGAGGTCCAGGAATGGGAGGGAGGTGTCAGAGATGGTCCAGGTAAATTTAAGGTCAGGGTGGAATGCGTTGGTGAAATTGCTCAACTTCCTCGCGGGAGCACGAGATGGCACCATGCAGTCATCAATGTAGCGGAGGAAGAGGTGGGGAGTGGTGCCCGTGTACTTAAGGAAGATCGACTGTTCTACGTAGCCAACAAGAGACAGGCATAGCCCATGGCTACCCCTTTGGTCTGGAGGAAGTAGGAGGATTTGAAGGAGAAATTGTTAAGGGTGAGGACCAGTTCGGCCAAACGAATGAGAGTGTCAGTGGAAGGGTACTGTTGGGGACGTCGGGAGAGGAAAAAACGGAGGGCTTGGAGACCCTGGTCATGGCGAATGGAGGTGTAGAGGGATTGGATATCCATAGTGAAGATGAGGCGTTGGGGGCCGGGGAAACGGAAGTCTTTGAGGAGGTGGAGGGCGTGGGTGGTGTCTCGAGCGTATGTGGGAAGTTCCTGGACTAAGGGGGATAGGACAGTGTCGAGGTAGGTAGAGATGAGTTCAGTGGGGCAGGAGCATGCTGAGACAATGGGTCGGCCAGCGTGGTCAGGCTTGTGGATCTTGGGAAGGAGGTAGAACCGGGCAGTGTGGGGTTCCCAGACTATGAGGTTGGAAGCTGTGGGTGGGAGATCTCCTGAGGTGATGAGGTTCTGTATGGTCTGGGAGATGATGGTTTGGTGAGGGGGGTTGGGGTCATGGTTGAGGGGACGGTAGGAAGAGGTGTCCTCAAGATGGCGTTTGGCTTCAGCGGTGTAGAGGTCAGTGCGCCAGACTACCACTGCGCCCCCTTTATTTGCTGGCTTGATGGTGAGGTTGGGATTGGAGCAGAGGGATTGGAGGGCTGCGCATTTTGAGGGTGAGAGGTTGGAGTGGGGGAGGAGGGTAGACAGGTTGAGGTGGTTAATGTCCCGGCGGCAGTTGGAAATGAAAAGGTGGAGGGCAGGTAATAGGCCAGCGCGCGGTGTCCAGTTGAATGCAGTGTGTTGGAAGTGAGCGAAGGGTCCTCGGAAGATGGGCGGGAGTCCTGATTGTGAAAGTAAGCGCGGATGCGGAGGCGGCGGATAAAGTGTTCAACGTCACTGTGTCTATTAGATTCATTGCTGCGTGGATGGAGGGGGATGAAGGTGAGTCCTTTGCTGAGGACTGATCGTTCGTCCTCAGTGAGGGGATGGTCTGGAGAGATGGTGAAAACTCGGCAGGGCTGGGAGCTGGGACCTGGTGTGGGTGTGGAGCTGGGAGTGGGGGCAGAGCTAGTAACTGGAGTAGGTGTGATGGTGTGGGGAATGGCGGTGGAGTCATGAGCAGGGGTGGTGTTCCCCTCAGGGTTCTGGGGGCCGTGTCAGCAGAATGCAGGTGAGTGGCATTGGTGGGGGCGGAAGTGGTGGCAGACACGGCAGTAGGCGTGGTGGAAGTCACTGAGCATGTGAGATCAGCGATGATGTGAGGGGCGGAAGTGATGTCACGTGTAATGCATGAGGAATTGTGAGGGCCGGAAGTGGTTGTGGGAGTGGCCATGATGAGGGGGGGAAGTGGCATCATCAATCAGCGTGGAGGTGGCAGCTGCACCAGCCGAATGGCTAATGGCATCCAAGCGGTTCCAGAGGCCGGGGGGATCTTCTGGAATGTTTGAGGAGCGCTGGTTATGGAGGTGGGTAGATAAAAGTTTGTTGTACTTACAGTTTTTGATGTTTGAGATGGAGTTGAAATACTGTTTGTTGAGAGTATGAATTCTCCTGAGGATGTAGGTTGAGAGTATGAATTCTCCCACCTCAACCTGTCTACCCCCTCCCCCACTCCAACCTCTCACCCTCAAAACACGCAGCCCTCCAATCCCTCTGCTCCAATCCCAACCTCACCATCAAGCCAGCAGGTAAAGGGGGCGCAGTGGTAGTCTGGCGCACTGACCTCTACACCGCTGAAGCCAAACGCCAACTCGAGGACACCTCTTCCTACCGCCCCCTCGACCATGACCCCACCCCCATCACCAAACCATCATCTCCCAGACCATACAGAACCTCATCACCTCAGAAGATCCCCCACCCACAGCTTCCAACCTCATAGTCCGGGAACCCCAAACTGCCCGGTTCTACCTCCTTCCCAAGATCCACAAGCCTGACCACCCTGTCTCAGCATGCTCCTGCCCCACTGAACTCTACCTACCTCGACACTGTCCTATCCCCCCTAGTCCAGGAACTCCCCACATACGTTTGAGACACCACCCACGCACTCCACCTCCCCCAAGACTTCTGTTTTCCCGGCCCCCAACGCCTCATCTTCACCATGGATATCCAATCCCTCTACACCTCCATCCGCCATGATCAGGGCCTCCAAGCCCTCCGATTTTTCCTCTCCGTACGTCCCCAATAGTACCCTTCCACCGACACTTTCATTCGTTTGGCCGAACTGGTCCCTTACCCTTAACAATTTCTCCTTCGAATCCTCCCACTTCCTCCAGAACAAAGGGGTAGCCATGGCACACGTATGAGAGCCAGCTATGCCTGTCTCTTTGTTGGCTACGTAGAACAGTTGATCTTCCGTAATTACACCGGCACCACTCCCCACCTCTTCCTCTGCTACATTGATGACTGCATTGGCGCCACCTCGTGCTCCCGCGAGGAGGTTGAGCCATTCATCAACTTCACCAACACATTCCACCCTGACCTTAACCTTACCTGGACCATCTCTGACACCTCCCTCCCCTTCCTGGACGTCTCCTTCTCCATTAATGACGACCGACTTGACACTGACATTTTTTACAAACCCATCGACTCCTGCAGCTACCTGGATTACACCTCTTCCCACCCTACCTCTTGCAAAAATGCCATCCCGTATTCCCAATTCCTCGCCTCCGCGTATCTGCTCCCAGAAGGACCAGTTCCACCACAGAACACACCAGATGGCTCCGTCTTTAGAGACCGCAGTTTCCTTTCCCACGTGGTTAATGATGCCCTCCAACGCATCTCGTCCACATCCCGCACCTCCGCCCTCAGACCCCACCCCTCCAACCGTAACAAGAACAGAACACCCCTAGTGCTCACCTTCCACCCTACCCAACCTTCGCATAAACCAAACCAAATCATCCGCCGACATTTCCGCCACCTCCAAAAAGACCCCACCACCAGGGATATATTTCCCTCCCCTCCCCCCCCCCCCCCCCCCCCCCCCCACTTTCCACCTTCTGCAAAGACCATTCCTTCATGACTACCTGGTCAGGTCCACGCCCCCCTACAACCCACCCTCCCATCCTGGCACCTTCCCCTGCCACCGCAGGAATTGCAAAACCTGCGCCCACACCACCTCCCTCACCTCCATCCAAGGCCCTAAAGGAGCCTTCCACATCCATCAAAATTTTACCTGCACATCCACCAATATCATGTATTGTATCCGTTGCTCCCGATGCGGTCTCCTCTACATTGGGGAGACTGGACGTCTCCTAGCAAAGCTCTTTCGGGAACATCTCCGGGACACCCACACCAATCAACCACACTGCCCTGTGGACCAACATTTCAACTCCCCCTCCCACTCTGCCGAGGACGTGGAGGTCCTGGGCCTACTTCACTGCCGCTCCCTCACCACCAGACGCCTGGAGAAAGAACGCCTCATCTTCCGCCTCGGAACACTTCAACCCCAGGGCATCAATGTGGACTTCAACAGTTTCCTCATTTCCCCTTCCCCTACTTCACCCTCGTTCCAAACTTCCAGCTCAGCACTGTCCCCATGACTTGTCCTACCTGCCTATCTTCTTTTCCACCTATCCACTACACCCTCTCCCCCCGACCTATCACCTTCATCCCCTCCCCCACTCACCTATTGTTCTCCGTGCTACTTTCTCCCCACCCCCACCCCCACCCTCCTCTAGCTTATCTCTCCACACTTCAGGCTCTCTGCCTTTATTCCTGATGAAGGGCTTTTGCCCGAAACCTCGATTTTACAGCTCCTCGAATGCTGCCTGAACTGCTGTACTCTTCCAGCACCACTAATCCAGAATCACTTTGAGATCTGACTTGTCAAGTATTATCAGCTGGGTTCACAGCAAATTATAGGTTCTGTTGCATGCTGAGAACCATGTATATTACATCAGGTAGGCATGATGCCATTTAATCTGTGAGATGTTGAGAATCCAGAATCCAAGTCAGACTCAACTTGTGTAACGAGTAGCTAACCACCCAACACTGAGAAGTCCTAGGACTCATGTGCAATTGATCCAAGGCACTGCTTTTGGACAACCATCCATCTGGACATGATAGAGGAGAGATTCAGCTTGGATGGTTATGCAAAACGGGCAGTCAGAATTTGATAGCCATTGTATTTTTGGATAGGCATGCTGCCAGCATGATAATTATTTATCACCCAATATCTAGTCGTCACCTTTTTTCTTGACATAAAATGAAAAGAAATTAAAATCAGGCTAAGTGTAAATCACGCTGCTGACTCATAACATTGTGCCACCATATTTTTACATTAAATTTCTTAAATGTGATAATCTGTTATTTTATTAGTATTGATGTTATAAGGACGTATTTCATGAACATATAAAGAACATGGTGATTAATGTTGTGTTTGATAAGGTTACTGTGTCTTTCATTTCAGTAACCTGTACAGACTTACTTCAGGTAACAGTTTGCTGCATACTATTTCAGTGTGCTCGAAGACAAACTTGTCAAGTCTCATTCACTTGGGTTCAGATTCATTAATTTTGTTTTATAAACAATACTCCCTGTAATTTTTCTTTTCAGTGTGTGGACCTCTGAGGTCCAAGCAAGGAATCAACTTCCATAAGTCAATCTGTCATCACATCAATTGGTGTGCGTAGAACTCCAAGGAACCTTAGAGTGGCTGCGCAGCTGCTCAGCTTAGAGGAGACATCATTAAATGTAGTTTACTTTGTTGTGTGTATGGTGTTTAAGATATACAAAGCCGAGTATATTTGAGTAGGAGTTGACTGTTTTTGATCCTAACTCCCACTCAACAATTTAACATGGATTGGAACCCTGGGGCATGGTACCAAAGCCACTATCTGGCCCAGACATTGTAGGCTCAAATCCCAACAAGACACTTCTGGAAATTGAATTCTGTCCATCCAACCTGTGGCTTCACACTAGTTAAAAATTACAATTATTTCAAGTAATGTGTTTAAATGGCTGTTACATACTAAAACGAAAGCAAATTACAGTAGAGGTAGAGGTCATGACTGTGCAAGTCTTTTAGTCCACTATGTACAAATGCATTTCTCCAAACATTCCCTTTTCCATAAAATGTTCACACACACTATCATTTACAATTACTAGTTATCCTGGATACCCAGTATACATAAGCACAACAATATTTATTTTTCATGAACTAAACTATGATAGTTCTAGTCTGTTCTATTTTCACCAAATGCTGCATGTGCATTTCATCCACTGTCTCTAAGGCATTCAGGTCTTTTAATAACATGCATACAAGTTGTTGTTGTTGTTAGTTTCTCTGGTATCTGCTCCATCTCGGGGTGATATTCCTTTCCTGGGGAATATCATTCCTGCGGTGAATTTTGATCAGAGCAAGATGCTTGTCTTTCAAATTCAGTATCTCTGCTGGATTAATGACTTCCAGATTATATTGAGTTGTTGCTGATATTTTGATTTGCATGCAAGCTGCTTCTTATTCTGTGTCCCAGTACCACTGTCCACTCGTAGCAATGACCTTGTATAGAGGTTCACACTGTAATGACAAATTTGGTGAGAGTTTTGCTAAACAGTTCATGAATCATCCAATTATTGCATTTCTTTCACATCCTATGGTTACTGCACCTCTGCCACAACCCCCATCTTGCCAGAATCCAAGGAATTTCTTTTTCCTGTCAGTACATTATCTATGCACTTAACTTCAAGTATCTTCAATTCCATTATCTTCTTCTTTCCTTCATTTTCCTCATCATGCTTTTTATTCTGCTGTTTTACGATTACTGACACTTCTGCTCTCAGTTGTTTATTATCAGTTGCCAGCTCCTGAAAAGATGATTTCTTGGCAGTCTTGTCTTTATTTAAATGTTTACGGCCTCTTTCATCAGTGGGGCTGCTGGTTCCTCGAACTTGTCTTTCAGTCAGGACTTGAGGACAGTTGAACCCTCTTTGACAGTTGCTGAGTCCATCTCAGACTCTCAAGATGATGTTCACAAGGAAGACATTCAAGACAATAGGAACATATTTTTAATTATGCGAGAATCTATTCAGCTGTTAATAACTTTGTGCCTCATATTAGTTGATGGTTCCATGTTCAGACTTGCTTTAGCTGTGATGAGTGGATTTTACTTAGCATGTATAATCTGGAACTTCCAATCCTAATTATTCCCATTTTATTGCATTCTCTGCTTCATCCGTCCTTCATTTGTGAGTATTATTCCTGTATATAGCCTCAGCCTTACCTTTGTGGACTTTGTATTTGGGTCACTGACTTGAGCCACTTTGCACTAGGCACTGGTGTCTATTTGACACTTCACAATCACTTGATGCTCTCCTTTGCAATTATCATTCTAACAGGCAGAAACCTATATACTGTACCTGTAAAGTGATTAATCAGAATCATCATCTGACATTTCAGTAGGCAGCTATATCTAAAGGTTAATTTGCTTCTTTCTAGGTACATATTTGCATGCAAATTCTTTCTGCTTCTTGCTATTAGAGCATGTTGAACATGCTTTCTTGCACTTGTACAGTGTCATGCACAATATTTACATATTTTTCTTAGTCCATGTTCTTTCTGCTGGCCCTTTTCTTTCCTGTTTTCAAATATGCTTGTTTGGTTTGGACAGTCTCCCAAAATAAATGCCACATCTTTTTGACCAATAATATTCTTTGATTAATATTTGTCAACTTCAGAGATCCTGCACAAGTTGGTAGCTTTCTTGAGAACACATTTCTTCTCTCTCAGTAGACATGCTGTCACGTAGCATCTTTTATGCCTAAGTTAATATCTGATGAGATCTTCCTACAGTTGTCCAAATTCACAATGTTTAGCTAAGTTTGCCAGTGTCATAGCACACTGAACAATAGTCTTCCTCTTGCCCATGGGCTCTGATGTTGAATATGTGTTGTCCGTAAGTAACATTAATATACCATTCAAAGGATGTCTTTAAAGTCTTTAGAAATTCCTCAGTCTGCTTTTCTGCTCCTCTGTGAGGTCCAGGGTACACTATAGCTTGTAGCATGTTTTCCTGAACATTGAATGCTGGGTTGCAACTCTTAATTTCTCAGTTTAAAAAAAAAATTATGTAGTTTTGCCAAAGGGACTGGAACAAATTCCAGTTCTGCCTCATGTCCCCATTAATTTCCATTGTAACAAGGAATGGAAAAATCGCTACCACTCTGAATCAGCCAGCACTTTCAAGTTGCAAATTGTGGTTTCAGGTCTTCCTTGGTTGTTAGCTGGTTCTA
This sequence comes from Chiloscyllium plagiosum, assembly GCF_037043375.1. Classification (NCBI taxonomy): domain Eukaryota; kingdom Metazoa; phylum Chordata; class Chondrichthyes; order Orectolobiformes; family Hemiscylliidae; genus Chiloscyllium; species Chiloscyllium plagiosum. Next base: position 64,755,313 of record NW_028270147.1, on the reverse strand, counting down.
TTAAGACTCTGACAATTCACACAATCTCACCTTCGCACTTCTGCCATAATGTGCCAGATGGCCAGTTAGTCGTTGGAGCAGTGCAGACTAGAGTTTTATATCAGACTCAGTAGAATCACAGATGTAGTCAACTCGGTGGGAATTGTCCAAGAAATTAAAGTTTCTGATAGTCAATTCCCCAGCATCTGGTATGATTAAGGTGATAGTCCCAAATTACCATTCTTCCCAACTATACCTCCCCAACTCCTTAAACTCCATGGACCCAACTGCAACCCACCTTAGGACAACCATTGCTGGCCCTGTCCCTACCAGCCTGAATCCCTGGGACCTGACACATGACTCCCACTCTGCCACTGGTCTCTATTAAGACATTTGACACAGCCCTTTGACCTCTTCCCATCCAGACTGCAACTGTCACTTGCCTGATCTCCCATGATCTGATATTTCCTTCCACTACTGACAAGCACCTTGTCAACTGGCTTCAACAACCTCTCACCCACTGGCCACAGCAACCCTTTGCCCACTTACCCTGAAACCTCCCACGCCCCCCAACCTCAGCTCTGAGACCAACCCTGTCCCTTGGCTACTGCCATCCCCAACTACATTTCCCACCCAGCCACTGCCAACACCAGTATACCAATCCCTACACTAAGCACTTCATTACTTCAGTGGCATTTTACTCACCTGGTATCCTAACCCCTAATTACCTGCCACCCTAACCCCACACTTATCTGACATGTTTACCCTTTCACAGAAGCTGTCAGTGTCTGGCTATGCCGCCAGGCATTTAATTCTCAGAATACAGTTACTGACTGCTGCAAAAGAGGATGCGGTTTAATTTCCCCAAATGATACTACACTGTGGGGGTTCTGTGTTGATCCCAGTTACACTCTGCATTTCTGAAGGAACCAACTTCATCATTATTGGCTAGAAATGCAACATTGATATAATCAGAAAAAAATATGAGACTATGATTGCCATCCTCGCAATGTCCAGGTCTATGTTTCAAGTAATATGTTATAATGGCTGTTACAAAGTGAAATGAAAACAAGTTATAGCAGAGCCTGAGATTACATGACCACAGGAAGCCACTATACTATGTACAAGTGTCCTTTTCCAGATAGCCATGAAAATTATTAAATTGTTATAAAAGCTCCAGTTACTTCACTAATGTTTACAAGACCGGGCCTTGCTGCCCCTAAACTGGTTTGGCTTATTGTGAGTTCAATTGCAATCTATGTACCTCAGCATTAATGCCTTCAAGTCAGTAAGGTATGCAAATAAATAAGGCGAAAGTGAGGAATGCAGATGCTGGAGATCAGAGTCAAGATTAGAGCGGTACTGAAAAGCACAGCTGGTCAGGCAGCATCCGAGGAGCAGGAAAATCGACGTTTCAAGCAAAAGCCTTTCATCAGGAATTCCTGATGAAGGGCTTTTGCTTGAAACGTCAATTTTCCTGTTCCTCGGATGCTGCCTGACTGGCTGTGCCTTTCCCGCACCATTCTAATCTTGACTATGCAAATAAATATACCTTGTCAGTGTCACCAAACCTCATGATGCAGACAGAGTGGCATAGGTTTCAGTTTATTGTAATGATGTAAACTGCTGTTGTAGATTGGCTGTCATTATAGATATCTCTTGATTTTCATTTCCATTGTGGAAGTAGAGATTGACACATTTCTATGGCAGATAGCCTATCCATCAATGTCATATAGCTTTTACAGCACATAAAAAAGCCCTTCGGCCCATTGTGTTCATGCTGATCATCAAACAGCCATCTATTCTAATTCCATTTTCCAGTACCTGGCCCATAGCATTGTAAGCTATGGTGTCTCAAATTCATATAGTTAGTTCTTAAGTGTCTTGAGGAGGTCCTACCTTTGAGTTCCAGATACCTACAACCGTCTGGGTGAAAATCTTTTTCCTCAAACTCCCACTAACCTTCCTGCTCCTTAGCTTAAAGCTGTGCCACCTAATTACTGACCTCTTCTCTAAAGGGAGATGCTTCTCCCTATCAACCCTGCATATATTATTCAGAATTTTGTGTGCTTCAATCAGATTTCCCCCTCAGTTGAATTGAATTGAATTGAATTTATTGTCACGTGTATCAAGGCACAGTGAAAAGTTTCGACTTGCTAGCAATACAGGGAGATCACACAGTTCAGTAGCATAAATAAGTAAATGGTAACAGCGGCAAAAACAAAAACACAGGTACAGGCGAATGTTAAGTTTGTCAGTCTTCTCTGCCCTAAGGAAAATTACCCCAGTCTGTCTTCATAGATGAATCAGTCCAGCCCAGGCAACATCCTGGTGATGTTCCTTTTTACTGTCTCGCCTGGAACTATATTTTTTCCTATAGAGTGGCGACCAGCAGTGCACACAGTAATCCAGCTGTGGCCTAACTAAAGTAACATACATCTCCAATGTAATATCTGTGCTCTTGTATTCAGTGCTTTGATTAATAAAGGCAAATGCCTTCTTAACCACTTTATCAATTGTTTGATGCCTTCAAGGATTTATGGACAAACGCACCAAGGTACCTCTGAACCTCTGTATGGTCCAACAATTCAACGTGTCCTCCTTTGTTGGCTATCCTAGAATGCACATCCTCAGACTTTTCAGGCTGAAATTCCATTTGCCACTGTTCAGCCTATCTGACTGGCCAAGCTATATCGCCCTTTGGTCTAAGGTTTTCTTTCATCCTGTTTACCACACCACCAATTTTCATGTCATCTACAAAGTTACTGATCATAACTACTGCAATCAGTAGTAGTAGTAACTGTATATAAAATTAGGCCACAGCTAGAGTACTAAACATAGTTTTAAACCTGGACAGTAAGTTGAAAATCTACCTGAAAATCTCTGTAATGATATTATATTTCTGAACACTATAGTAGTATTTCGTGGTGTGTTATATAGTGTTGTTGGTCGCAGTGTTGTCACAGAGTCACACAGCATGGAAACAGGCCCTTTGGCTCAACTCATCCATGCTAGCAAGGTTTTCTAAACTGATCTAGTCCCATTTGATTGTGCTTGGTCCACATCTCTCTAAAACTTTCCTGTCCATGTACCTGTCCAAATGTCTTCTAAATGTTGTTGTTGTACCTGCCTCTACCACTTTCTCTGACAGTTCATTCTATATATGCACTATCCTCTGTGTGAAAATGTTGCCCCACAGGATCCTTTTAAAGTTTTCCCCTCTCATATTAAACCAATGCCCTCTAGCTTTTGACTCCCCTACTCTGGGGAAATGACCTCAGCAATTCAGCTTATCTATGCCCCTCATGATTTTATAATCCTCTATAACATCACCCCTCAGTCTCCTACACTCCAGGAACAAAGTCCCAGCCTCTCCAGCCTCTCCTTATAACGCAAATCTTCTAGTCTCAGTAACATCCTTGTAAATCATTTTTGCACCCTTTCCAATTTAATAACATGCTTCCCTATATTGTGATGATTTGGTATATTCCTGCATACAGTAATGTTCAGATTGAGTTTGTATTATAGCAAAGTAATATCTTCCTGTAGATACTACTATTTTGTTTTGTAGCTCAGACACATCCTCATATAATGCTTTATTTCAGCTACAAATATCTTTTTCTCTATCAGCTCTTCTGAGAGATACAAAGGAGTCTGGACTCCCACTGCAGACACATACACTAAGAGAATTTGAAAAGGTAGGTCCTCTCTATTTTTTATCAAATAAATATAAGATGAGTATTCATTTCACTTTAGTTTGTCAATTTATAAAAGCTTCAATATCCCCAACATGACATGAAAATGCTGTTAAATTATTCTACAATATTTACTTCATACCAAATATATGTCAACCTATCAAAAGTCAATTACTTTTTACAAGTGTTAACTTATTTTTAAAACACCAATGCAGATCATCCAAGGAAACTACATAATACAACAAGATTAAGGTATCAACATATATCCAACTGAGGGGTGAGGAGAAAAAATTCACTGGTATAGTGTAGTCATCAATAATTAATGCACATAATAATCACAGTTGTAGTTTTCCAAACGTTCGGATCTTTATGATAATGTGTTTGTTCTCCCAAGGGAGGGGAAGGATTTAGGGTTTGCATTAGCACTCTAGTAATTCTGTCGTTGATTTGAATATCTCATTACACTCTTGGCCATTAAGATAACCCCCATTTGATCTCCTTATTTTTCATGTGACCTACCATGAACTGCGTGGGCTTCTGCTGGAATTTGCATTGCAATGTTTTTGATACCAGTTCATGACCATCTGGTGTTATCAATAAAAGGAGCTGCTTTGAACTGAGCTGGAGGGAAAGGGAGGGTGTCTATTGGGAGCAAAAACATTCATTCTTCTCTTCATAACAAAAGGCAGAATTTGTACTTTTCAGTCACTGGTATTTGGTTTTGGCAGAGGGATCTGCTTAATAATTTCCAAATTTTATTAAAAAGATAAACTCTACTAAATGTTTCCATCGCAATGCTCCAGTGTGGACTTATTCTTCTGGACGGCTTTATTGGCAATTAAAATGTAGGGGGATTTCATTAGTCATTAGGCAAAAGAATAATAAAAGGAAGAAAGAAGAGAAAGCAACTAACAGTTCATAATTAGAATGCAGTTATAAAAATAGCTGGCAAAGGCATGGGGGTTGAACTAATATCTTTGGGTTATGTGGTTGTTACTGGGACCCCCTAGTGATAATTCTGGCATATGGAAAGATCAGAATTTTTTTTCACCTCAAAGGCCCTCATTTAAAGTTTTTAGAGGTAATAAATCTTTCATCGCCTTCATTGACAGTGTATGTTTTAGTAGAAACACCCCACTAGAGTACAGAGGTGTGAGCAACAGGACTGCTTCATTCTCTAACAGCTCAGCTCAAGATCCTTGTATCCATAATATGAAGGTATCTTTCCACTCTTCCGAGATAATATGGATTATTTTTTACTATGAATGTGCGAGTTAAACTCCTTGATGTAGACACTGTATTTATTTCTGGGAATAATTTTGGTTTTTGGTATTAGTCCAAGACAGATAATCTTCTCTTCCTACTTCCCTCACTAACACATACATCTCTGTTGATATCCCACTACCACCTCATTATTGTCACTAACTCTCTTCCCCCCACCAATGCTGCTCCCATGCTCTACCCTCTTTAATAGTTGACAACTGTAATTCCAAATCCTGACACACCACCCACCAACTTTGCACCTGACAATTGCTATCCATTTCCACAGCCTGATTATTTTCCCTTTTAACTCTGTAGCTGGATTGGACTTCTTAAAAATAGCACATGGGATTTTAATTCCTTTGCTGTATTCTCTAATATGCTGTTCCTATTATTGTTACCAAATTTTTAACACATTTGTTAACTCATTAAAATAAGGTAGACATGGACTTAACAAGAATATGTTCATTTGGGTAGCACTGTGGTTAGTGGCTCAGTGGCTCGCACTGCTGCCTTAAAGTGCCAGAGACCTGGGTTCAATTTCACCCTCGGATGACTGTCTATGTAGAAATTGCATATTCTGCCAGTGTCAGTGTGGATTTCCTCTGGGTATTCTGGTTTCCTCCCACATTCCAAAGAAGTGTGGTTTACGTGGATCGGCCATGCTAAATTGCCAGTAGTCCAGGATTTGCAAGCTAGGTGTGTTAGCCATGGGATATGCAGAGTTACAGGGAAAGGATAGGAGAGTGGGTCTGGTTGAGATGCTCTTTGGAGGGTTGGTGTGGATTCAATGGCGAAATGGCCTGATTCCACACTGTAGGGATTCTGTGATTGAAGGATTGATTCTTAGGAAGTGGTGGAGGCTGGTACAATGCTGCTCCCATGCTCTACCCTCTTTCGTAGTTGACAAATCCTGACACACCACCCTCCACTTTGCACCTGACAATTGCTATCCATTTCTACAGCCTGATCATTTTCCCTTTCAACTCTCTAGCTGGATTGGACTTCTTAAAAACAGCACATGGGATTTTAATTCCTTTACTGTATTCTCAAATACGCGGTTACTATCATTGTTACAAAGTTTATAACACATTTGTTAACTCATTAAAATAAGGTAGACATGGACTTAACAAGAATATGATCGTTTGGGCAGCACTGTGGTTAGTTGCTCACTGGTTCGCACTGCTGCCTTAAAGTGCCAGGGACCTGGTTCAATTTCACCCTCGGATGACTGTCCATGTGGAGATTGCATATTCTCCCAGTGTCAGTGTGGATTTCCTCTGGGTATTCTGGTTTCATCCCACATTCCAACGATGTGCGGTTTACATGGATTGGTCATGCTAAATTGCCCGTATTTGCAAGCTAGATGTGTTAGCTATGGGATATGCAAAGTTACAGGGAAAGGATAGGAGAGTGGGTCTGGTTGAGATGCTCTTTGGAGGGTTGGTGTAAATTCAATGGCCGAATGGCCTGATTCCACACTGTAGGGATTCTATGATTGAAGGTTTGGTGCATAGGAAGTGGTGGAGGCTGGTACCATTACAACTTTAAAAGGCATCTGGATAGGAATATGAATAAGAAGGGCTTGGAAGGACATGGGCCAGTTGCTTGCAGGTGGGACTAGATTGGGTTGGGATATCTGGTTGGCATGGATGAGTTGGACCAAAGGGTCTGTTTCCATGCTGTACATCTCTATGATTCTAGATATCATGCAGAATGCCACATAATGGATAATTGTCAGTAGTTATTCCTTCAGCAGAAACTATATGAGCACCACTTGCTGTATTATTCCATTTAGTGTTCCAATGATCTTGCATTAGTCTACCACTTTTGTAGAATCCAGTGATATTTAGAACACTCAATGTTGGCCATTCAGCAAATCAATCAATTTGGTTCATTTTCAGGATCTTTGGACAGGTCCATGGGTTGTAATTACAACTCATATATTAAAAGAAAAAGGCCTTCCCTACCTGTTTTTGACCTGTGATGAGCCTAGTGTAACCTAGTTATTGTCTTTGGGACATGTACCATGGAACTTGAATGTATATATCAGTAACTTGTTTGCGACTAAATCACACAATGACAGTGGAAGAAAAATAATTACATTGTAAATGTACAAATACAATAAATGTTTTGCAGTATTAATTATTACTTTATTATATTAAGAACAATATGATTTATTTCTGGGCAACATACATTTGGAATAATGCTCAAGTCTTGGAGAGATTGGAACAATTATTTGTCAGTATGTTACAAAGGATCAGCGGCATCTGTTATGTGGAGATAATAAAGAAACCGGTATTGCTTTACTTAGAGTAGTAGGCTAAGGGGTCTTGCAATGCAGTGTATCATCTCTACCCTCTGAGCCAGGAGAGTCAGCTTCAATACTCACCTGTTCCAGAGATGGATAGTAGTATCTCTGAATAGGTTCATTGACCATATCTAGAGTAGAGCACTAAGGGAAGATTTAATAGAGTTGTTCACAAAGGTGAATAGTTTTGACAGAGTAGATGGGGAGAGTCTTACTAATCGGAGGACTGGAGAACAGAGTATTAAGATATTTGAAAAATGGACCAGAGAACACGAGAATTGCTTCAAATCAATGAGCTATTATGATCAGTAAGGCACTGCATGAAGAAGTGGTGAAGGATCACTAGTAGTAACTTTCACAAAGGATTTGGGTAAATACTTGAAATGAAAAATTCACAATGCTATATGGAAAGAATGGCTAATTGAATAGTTTCATCAAAGATTGTTTCTTTCTATGCTGTAAAATACTATTTTTGTGATTTTCCTCACTATTTGACAGTATATTTATTTCCCATCTACAAATTTGCCTTAACAGATCTTCACAATGCATACAAAAGCTTAACTAATAAATGACCACTTTGAATCAGTTAGGTTTAGTAGGATTTCAGGAGAAAGTCATCTATTTAGTAAGTTGTGAGAATGTGTAACTCACTACCACGTGGCGTAGTTGTGGTTAATAGCATGGATTCATTTAACAGAATGTGTGCATGAGGGAGAAAGGATCAAAGGACATGTTGAGAAGATTGGATGAAGTAAATTGTGGAGCATAAACACTAGGAAAACCCTATTAGGAAGCAATCCGTTTCTGTGATGTTTATACTATGTAATATGTAAATTTTCAATCATGCAGCCTGTCTAAAAAGCATATGACTTTTATAGCTCCAGTGGCTGTCATGTGTAATTCATATTGGGTTATATAGGCTTACAGTGAATGCTTCCTTAAAACAATAAAAGCCAATAGGAACAACATGAGGACTTTGAACACAGTCTTTGCAGAAGATTGTTGTAATTTGGAATAATAGAGAATAATATAAAACAGCTGTATGTCTGGTTTCTTTGAAGAACAACTCATTCTTGCTTAGGGTGCTAGGAATAGCTACTTTTTTTTCAAAGCTCAAGAATTGATTTTGTCTGACATTAACCTGTTGCCATTAGTAGTTTTAAGAATGTCGTGAGAGAAAGTAAAAGCATAGCACATAATTGGTCCTGGCTCTTGGGAAGATCAAATGTTAAAGATTTTTTGAAGTAGCTGAGACATGAGGTAACATGCCTTTTCAGAGTGATTTACCATATCAATAAGCAGCTGGTTGCATGATGATACTATTTTCTATCATCCTGAATGTCAGTATCTCCCATCTCCTATTTTATCTCCCATCCCATCTCCCCAGTCCATCCCATTGAAACACTTCTTTAACATATAGAATGGATGGTTTCACAGATGTGAACAGCCATTTTGCACCTTATTCCAATTATTAGATTAGATTAGATTAGATTAGATTACTTACAGTGTGGAAACAGGCCCTTCGGCCCAACAAGTCCACACCGCCCCGCCGAAGCGCAACCCACCCATAGCCTTACATGTACCCCTTACCTAAGGCTACGGGCAATTTAGCATGGCCAATTCACCTGACCTGCACATCTTTGGACTGTGGGAGGAAACCGGAGCACCCGGAGGAAACCCACGCAGACACAGGGAGAATGTGCAAACTCCACACAGTCAGTCGCCTGAGGCGGGAATTGAACCCGGGTCTCTGGCGCTGTGAGGCAGCAGTGCTAACCACTGTGCCACTGTGCCGCCCACAATTATCATCCTTTATTTGTTCGTTTAGATTTTTAAATATAAGCAGAGTATTCAACCGTGGTATACATCACTATCAGTACTGTTCTCAGACATGTGCACATATGGTCATGTCCAGTGCAAGCTGTTGAACAGGGATCAGGAGTGAATACTCAGATTGATTTTTGTTTGCTTTGGATGTCATTTTCAGCATAGGGGCACATAGGCCACTTGAGGCTTCTACACTGCTACCATTGGCTAACAGCTCAGATCATCAATAAACCTTGAACTTTCTAAATTGTGTGGCTGAACACCACAGGAGATAGAACACGTAACCATTGAGTCACAAAATGCTATTGTGAAGTGTACTGTTTCTGATTAGATATTTGTGAAAGGGCTTTAAATTAGAATCTTGATTGAGAAGCATTTAGTTTCTGCCCCCGCCCCCAAATCCAGTAGAATCCCACAATGTAAATGCCTAATTTACATTTGAAAATGTGATCAACCAGTCATTAATGGGCACAATGCTGTCTTGCAATATATTATTTTGGAATAATCACCTTGAACTGATTAATGCACACGATTGCCTCACACTGTAGCCAACTCTTTTTTCTTTTCTTCTACTGCAGAACATATCATCAGTTAGACCACAGTCTAGACCAGTGACCCTGAAATCACAATTGATTCCACAAATTCACTTTCATTAATATGTGTTGTAATGGGAAACTATTGCAGTCACATCTCACTTTAGTGTTATATATTTTATATTCATGCCTTCTATTTGTCTGATCACATGTCTTAAGAAAGAAATTAAGGCAGCAAACTAATGTTTGTTTCTGCCAAATGTGTACAGAGATCATGGTAAGAATAAGAAAATAATTGAACTATGATTTTGATAAAGAGAGAAAAGCTTGTCTCTAAAATGTTATGGCCAGGTCAGGAGGGGTTATTTAGCTCCCCTTTTTTGACCCTTCTCGCTTATTCACAACAAATATTTTTATTTCTTTTTAATATACAGTTATCATACTTCAATTACAACACATACACGTCAAAACTAAGAAGCCTATTAAGAGGTTTTTGGAGTAGGAGAAAGCGGGATTTTATTAACTATTAACTGCAAGAAAAGATAATAAAATGCAAAAAATGCACACAAACACAGGTAATCATTTTAAAGAAATAAAAAGAGTGTCTGGTACAGACAGGAAGAATAATGACTATGTACTTTAAAAGTCCTTAGAATCCTTGAGGTCTTAGAGTTTTAACCCGAGACCACAGTTGTTTAACAGTTGACTGGTATCCTCAGCAGTGGTGAAATTTGCAAATTTCCTTGAGTTATTAGTAAATTGTTACTTCTCCGATTTGCTTCTTAACTGGACATTGAAAGTTCTAGTCCTTGCTATTACCAATCCATGTTACTTTCTGTCTCTGCCCTGCTGCTCTAAAACAGTGACTAAAACATGGTTTGTTTGTATATTCCTAAATCTGGCTCCACTGTCTTTCCAAGTTGAATAGTTACAGTCAATCTTTGATGTTCAATACTAAACATACAGGTGTACATAAATTAAAACAAGAAATATGAATTTCTAAACTTAGTTGGTGGATTTCAATTTCTTTATATTAAGTCTGCATTGTTGACACTGAGGAGCATGCACAGTATGCTCTAGGGAGAATGAGATGTGAATGAGATTTGTTGAAGTGTTTCAATCTTGTGACTATTTTCTGTACATGAGTGGTTTCTTTGGAGATTGATACCTGGGAGGAGGGCTTTGGAGACTGGTACCAGGAAGGGGCAGGGGGTTACATCAGGACTTGGGAGGAGGTAGTTTAAGACCTTGGAGGAATAGGAAATATGGGGACTAGAGTGGTTCTTGGGTGTCACCGTCATGACCTAGGAGAGAATTGGATGAATGTGGTTGGGGTGGTGGCAGGAAGAAAGCTAGGGAAGAGAAGAAAATGGGTCAGGGCAGAGAATAGGAGAAGCCCTTTCAATTCCCTCTGTTGATTAATTTCATCCATGTTAGTCTTCTTCCACACCCCTCTGATCAGCTGGTTCCCCCATCTGGTGCACCCCAATTGATCCTGAAAGTCTTTTCTGTTGCTGAATTCCATTTCATGTTCAAGCCTGCTCTATACATCTGTGCAGTGTGCATTAGGTGCAGGCACATAGAGGGTCTGGTTCCAAGTGAGCACACAGGTGGGTTGTCCCACCTCTGTGTCAGCAACACTGCCTGATATAAAATGGTAATTTTAGTGCTGATGGTTTTATTTATTCCACATTGGTCTCTTGAACAGAGCTCAATCTATGGTCAGGTTTAAGTCTGTTTGTCCATTTGTAAAACCAGTTTAGTCAATGAAAAGTAAAGGTAATAAAATCAGGTGATGACAATCAAAAATTGACAGGTTATATTCACCACGATTGTCCCAAAAATAATTATTAAAATTCAGCATATATACAGCTCGTGAAATTCAGTCCAAATCCTTTTTCTCACCCATGATTATATTTGATGGGTAACTTGAATTTTCCTATAATTATGTGACACAACTTTTTTTACCCTCTCTTGTGGTGAGAAGTACAGCTTCTAATGTGCTTCTAATATGTTTTGTGAAGTCAATGAAGTAACTAGTGATGGTCATCTATTACATCTTGAGGTTGTAGAGAACCTCATCTCATATTAGACCATTATGGGTGGATCATAGAGGCGCAGAGTTTTTACAGCAGGGAAAGAGGCCCTGTGTGCAAACTGGTCATCGACCATTCATTTACAGTGGGTCCCTGATGTACGAGCATCCAACTTATACTTGGTTTTAAAATGTGAAGATCCGACATACAAACATTTCCTCTGTTTATGATAGGATGCCTCCCATTGTCCTGAATTGTGCCCCATCTTGCAAACAATTCGCTTTGCAAGTGGACTCCAGAACAGAACCCATTTGCAACCTGGGGACTGTCTGTAATCTAATCCCATTTTCAAGCACTTGGCCAATGTATACTACGACGTTTCATGTGTTCATCTAAATGGTTCTTTAATGTCTTAAGATTTTCTGCCTCTACCACTCATTGAGGCACTGAGTTCAATATACACACAATCTTTTTTCTTCAAATCTCCTCTAAACCTCCCGCTCCTTATCTTAAAAGTCTACCACCTGGTTATTGACTCCTTTACGAAGGGAAAATGTTTCTCCTTATGTACAGAGTGTTGTGCACCTCAATCAGATCCCCTTCTCTCCTCTAAGGTAAACAACCCCAGCCTGTCCAGTCTTTCTTCACAGCTTTATCGCACTAGCCAAGGCAACATCCTGGTGAATCCCTTCTGCACCCTCTTTAGTGCAATCACATGCTTCCTATATCGTGGTGAGTAGAACTGCACACAGCATGGTAGCTGTGGCCTAACTATTATTCTATGTAGAGTCAAGATTAGAGTGGTGCTGGAAAAGCACAGCAGGTCATGCTAAGCTGGAAGGTTGGAACTGAGGTAAGGTGGTGGGAGGGGAAATGAGGAAACTGGTGAAGTCCACATTTATGCCATGGGGGTTGAAGGTTCCCAAGGAGGAAGATGAGGTGTTCTCCCTCCAGGCGTTGGGTGGTAAGGGAGTGGCGATGGAAGAGGCCCAGGACCTGTATGTCCTCGGCAGGGTGGGAGGGGGAGTTGCCCTGCACCCCTCCAATCGCAACAAGGATAGAACGCCCCTGTCCCGGAGATATTCTCTGAACCGCTCTATGAGTAGGCATCCTGTCTCCCCAGTGTAGAGAAGACTGCATTTGGAGCAACAGATACAGTAAATGCAGGTGAAACTTTGATGGATGTGGAAGGCTCATTTGGGGCCTTGGATGGAGGTGAGGGGGGTAGGTGTGGGCGCAGGGTTTGCAATTCTTACGGTGGCAGGAGAAGGTGCCAGGAGGGGAGGGTGGGATTTTGGGATGTGGACCTGACCAGGCAGTCGCTGAGGGAACGGTCTTTACAGAAAGCCGATAGGGATGGCAGAGGGAATTATATCTCTGATGGTGGGGTCCATTTGTAGGTGGAGGATGATGCGATGTATACGGAGGTTGGTGGGGTGGAAGGTGAGGAATGGGGGCGTTCTATCCTTGTTGCGGTTGTAGGGGTGGAAGGTAACTCCCCCTCCCACCCTGCTGAGGACATGCAGGTCCTGGGCCTCTTCCATCGCCACTCCCTTACCACCTGACGCCTAGAGGGAGAACACCTCATCTTCCTCCTTGGGAACCTTCAACCCCCATGGCATCAATGTGGACTTCACCAGTTTCCTCATTTCCCCTCCCACCACCTTACCTCAATTCCAACCTTCCAGCTTAGCACCGTTCTCATGACCTGTCCCATCTGTCCATCTTGCTTCCCACCTATCCGCTCCACCCTCCCTCCTACCTATCACTTTCACCCCCACCTCTATCCACCTATTGCACTCTCAGCTACCTTGCCCCCAGCCCCACCCCCCCTTCCATTTATCTCTCCACTCCCGAGGCTCCCAGCCTCATTTCTGATGAAGGGCTTTTGCCCGAAACGTCGATTTTCCTGCTCCTCCGATGCTGCCTGACCTGCTGTGCTTTTCCAGCACCACTCTAATCTTGATTCTAATCTCCAGCATCTGCAGTACTCACTTTCACCTAATATTGTACATAGCTCCATGCTATACGCAGGGTATGCTCAGACTCCAATTCACTGTGAATACATCCCCCTACCCTCCCAAGCGTTCAGCTTAGCAGGTCCAGAAGCAGGTCCAGAGAGAGAAATAGAATTAACAGAATCTGATATGATTCTTCAGAAATGAAAGGGGCTGGAAAATGATGGTTTATATGCTGTTTACAGAGGGTGAGGAAAAGCAAGTGGAAAAGATGGTGACTATCGCAGTGGCAACCTATTCTCAATCATTAGCATGGTGGTGGAAGGTGTTGTTGACAGTACTATCAAATAGCGCTTGTTTGGGAATAACTTCCCTCTATACTGATGCATAGTTTGGTGCTGCCAAGAACATTCTGTTCCAGACCTCTTCACAGCACGGATCCAAACATGAACAAAATATCTCAATTCCAGAGATGTAGTCCGACTGATTACTCTCAAGACAGAAATTGGCTGAGTTCAGCACCAAGGAACCTTCACCCAATTGAGGTAATGGGCATAGGAGAAAATGTATTCACTTGCTGGAGTCATACTTAAAATAAAGTGGTTGTGATTGGTAGATGCAAATCCTCTCAACTCCAGCACATTGTTGTACTGGTTTCTCAGAGCAGTATGCTGAGCTGAACCATATTCAACTGTTTTAGCAATGACATCCCCTCCATCTTAAATTCAGAAATGGGATGTTTGTTGATGATTGTGGAACATCCTGTTCCTCCGCAACAGCTCAAGTCACAAAGCAGTCTGTGCCATGTGCACAATACTTGGTCAACACTCAAGCTTGTGTTGCAAGTAACATTCATAAGGTTATATGCAGGTGGCCTGTTAGCAAGATCATTGCTTTTGGTAGTAGTTTACTGAGATGGATTGGGAATTAGCTGGAATGGTGAAGGCAGAAAATAGTTATAGATGGAGTTGTATCTTATTGGAAATCAGTCACTACCATCTTCCCATGGCTAATATGGGATGACAATAAATGCTGGCTTAACAGTGACTCCAACTTCCCTGGAGAATAAGGAAAAAACTTGATTTTTAATTTGGAACTGTACATATGGGCAGGGAAAATGTTCAAAGTTCATATACAATTGAGGAAAAGTATTAAAGAAGTTGAAGAAAATAAAAATAATTGGTCATTCTAGTGCATCCATCTCTAGGGCTTCACAAATAATACAGTGAAATAATAACTACAATTAATCAGATGGTTTGATTGCATTTATAGGATAGACAATCATAAGGCATAGCATACTATTTAATCATTGTAGGAGACATTGGTTAGCAAATCCTCACCTATATAATCCAATATTGGTTTTCTTTCATAATAATTTATATTGGTGCTTTGGAAAAGGTCTCGTCATGGGGTCATAAAACTAATTTCTAGTGGAAAGCTAAGCTAACAAAGCTGCCCTTTACTTTAAAGAAACGTAGTCTAGAGGTGATCTGATAGGGGTTTAAAAGATCAGTAAGGGGAAAAGATTGTGTTTCAGACTGCATTTTTTTCCCAATTAAATAGCTTAGGGAGGAATGGAGGAATCCAATTTAAGTGTATAAGGGCAGATTGAGTTTCAATATCAAGTCACGTGAATTTGTCTAAATGGATCAAGAAAGAAATTTCCAAAATGTTTTGCCCAAATCTAATTTTCTACCTCTCCCAAGAGAACAAAAAACTTTGGGCAGAATTTAGTATATTTATTATGAGACGCATCATTCCCCAAACATGTAGGACCAACTGAACTTTTCCTGACCATTATTTCTTGCACATTTGCACAGCCAAAGGCACCCTTCCTAGGAACTGAAATATTATCTTAGGTTTTGAAAACAAGAATTGGAATGTTGTGTGTTTAACAGACCAATAGCCTTATTTTAAATTAGGCATCAAAAGACTTTCAAAGATTTACAAGGTTTTTATTGTACAGACATAGTTTAATACAAACACCAGTTTCCACCTTTCCCTTCCATATCCTTTCCCTGTCCAATAGCCTCCCTGTGCCCTGCCCCCTCAGCCAGCACTGCCCATATCACATGAACAAATATGAAGAAAAATTATATCCTTTCTGCCTAAGTCATACTTGGTGAGGGAAATACTAATTTTGGATGTTGCTGTCACTGACATCACCAGTATTCATTTGCCATCTCCAGCTCTTCTTAAGGGATATTGGTGAACTGGTTGCTTCAACCAATGTGATGAAGATGCTCATTATTATTGAAAGAGTTTCTGTTTTAGGTTCAGTCTGAGAGTAGGGTACTTATGACTGGAATATGCACTGCACCAGCTCTGCTACAGTCAGAACTAGTAACAGCAAAAAGGTCATTTTATTTCAGTTTTAAATTCACATAAAGCCAAGATGTGTTATTGTTGGATTCTCTATTTACCTCCATTAGATTTCTGCTGATAGTTGTCCTCAAACCCCAAAAGTTTCCTGAAGGTCACTCCAGGCAAGATAAGTAGCCAAAAATTCATGTGTTGTAATAGGTGAACTACTGGTGGAGCTCATCTCAATTGTTGACACCCAAATTGAGGACAAATTTGGATTTCCCTGTTGAACTGCTGATTTTGGGCCCAAATATAAGTTTTGGCCTATTCTTCACTTTCACACTTTTGTCACTCACCCTATGAATTACATCTGCTTTTCTCTGATTCAGTCTCTCTCTCTGCATCAATTTCCACAGATTCTGATGTTTATAAAATACCGAACAAGTGCAACAATGTGTGTAATTAATGTTTTTATCTCACTTTCTATATACTGAACTTTCTTGCCCCATTGGAGATGGAAGGGGTGACAATATATTGAGGGAAGACATCGGGAATTGAGCATTTTGCCAGTGGCAGAATCTCAGTAGCGTAGCTATCCACAGAACAGACAATTGACCCATATACTGGACCACTTGCTGACCCCAAAAAGTTCCCATTTGGGTTGAGAGCCCTCCTTATTGGACACTCATTGTCCACAGAGAATGTTCCTGGCAGCAATAGCTGCTGCTGCACCCAAGGCACCAGCACCATTAATAACCACTCCCCTTTATTGGTGGGACATACCTGCCTGAATTCACTTTCCCCACAGAAACAGAAACGTCTTCAAACACCCAAAAGAGAAAATGCTGGAAAATCTCAGCAGGCTGGCAGCATCTGTAAGGAGAGAAAAGAGCTGACGTTTCGAGTCTAACTGACCCTTTGTCAAAGCATCCGCAGTGATTTGCTTTTATCCAGTATTTAACCCACTGCCACCTCTCTTCCAGGAATGTCTACCCTGAAGAAGTACTGCTCTTCTCTCCGACTATCCAGCATCCGCAGTAATTTGCTTTTGTCAAGTCTTCAAGCATATGTATTCCCAATAATGCCACCTCAGAAATGGCTACTTCTAGAGGATGGCATCACTAATCAGGCCAGAAGCTGAGTTGGATGGTGGCCAAAAGTTTTGCCTGGTGATTGGTCACTGCTGGTAAAATGCTGTCATTGTTGTCTATTGAAGTGGGCTCAGTCAGCCCTATGATTTCACTCCGGGTAGTGGGATCTCTTAGTCAACAAATCATACCGCACAGAAACAGAGTCTTCACTCCAACTTGTCTATACTGACCATACATTCCCAATCTGACCGAGTTCCATTTTCCAGCATTTGGCCCATATCCCTCTAAACCCTTCCTATTCATAGCCATCCAGATGCCTTTTAAGTGTTGTAGTTGTACCAGTCTCCATCACTTCCTCTGGGAGCTCGTTCCACACATGCACAATCCTCTGCGTGAAAATGTTAGCCTTCAGGTCCTTTTTAAATCTTCCCTTCTCACCTTAAACCTATGCCCTCTAGTTCTGGACTCTCCCACCCTAGGAAAAAGACCTTGGCTATTCACCCTGTCCATACCCCTCATGATGTTATAAATCTCTATAACATCACCCTTCAGTCTCTGACACTCCGAGGAGAAAACAGCCTGAGCCTATTTAGCCTTTCCCTATTACTCAAACCCTCCAGTCCCAGAAACATCCTTGTAAATCTTTTCTGCAGCCTCTCAAGTTTAATAACATCCTTCTTTTGCAGGGCAACCAAAATGATATGCAGTATTCCAAAAGTGGCCTCACCAATGTCCTGTACAGCTGCAACTCTTGCCCCACTGAAACATTCTTCCCTCTATCTCATAACATTTGTGCATATATGTCCTGATATAGCTATTTAAAAGACTTTGTATAAATTTACACAGGGAACACTGGAGAAACTCATTAGGTTTAGCAGCATTTCTGAGGAAGAATCATACCAGCCTTAAAACATTAACTCTATTTCTCTTTCCAAAGATGCCGCTAGATCTTCTGTGTTTCTCCAGCGTTCTCTGTGTTTGTTTCAGATTTCCACCAACTGTAGAATTTTGCCGTTGGTCATATGAATTTAATTTTGGTATAGCTTTCTTCATGTAGCTGGGGAGTAACTGCTAGAAACCACAGAAACATATTTCAGAAATACTGTTGTCTGAATGTTACTGACATCATGGGAAATAAGGGAAAATGTATAATACAAATTCAAATCATCCTTTCATACCACTGAGGAGTATAATCAAATTCACTGTCCTCTTGGGCATGTTAGACCTTTAAGTAAAAAAGATTAAAGATGGTATTGCAATGCTCATATGGATACGTTTAGTTATGATCTGAGAGTTTTGATTTTTGGAAATGTTAACATTTTCTTTAAACTCTTTTCTTGATAGTTGAAAATTTCAGTTACTAGGGAATGAATATTTAACAGTGTGTTCTGATGAAATCTGACAAATTTGCTGCATGATGCCATCCAATGGACAGATCCTACAATTGCATGCGGTCCAAATCCAAACATATAAAATAACAGCAGTGCACAAACTTTAAGTGGTTCTATAAGAGGTAAAATATGGTGCAGGGCCAAATGTTTAAAATGGCAAAACAATATCCCTGTGCCACCTATAGTATTTATAAGCAACATGACATAACTACTTTAAACAATATATACATATAGCTTTCATTTTGAGCATACATGTTTATAAATACAAAAGGAAAATTCTGCAGATGCCGAAAACCTAAACTAAACACAGAAAATGAGAAATACTTAGCTGGTCTGGCAACATCAGTACAGAGAAAAACTTCTGATGAAAGGTCATTGACTTGAAATGTTAAATCTGTTTCTCTCTCAAGAGATACTAGTACTTTTAGAATTGTCTGTTTTTTAAAATTGAAATTAGTTTATAATTAATAAGGGAAACAATCAAGAAAATAAAAGAAATTGTGGGCAAAGCATTCCATTTTTGTTACAATTCATAAACATAAAATGGAAATTAGAAATTAAAAGCACAGAGTCATGGAGTCATACAGCATAGAAACTCTTCCGTGCCGACGAGGTTTCCTCAACTGAACGAGTCCCATTTGCCTGCATTTGGTCCATATCCCAAACCATTCCTATTCATGAATAGGTCATGTTGAAATGGGACCCGCCTCTACCATTTCCTCAGCCAGCTCCTTCCATATATACAGCACCCTCTGTATGAAAACATTGTCCCTCAGGTCCCTTTTAAATCTTTCCTCTCTCACCTTTAACCTATGCTCTCTAGTTTTGGACTTCCATACCCTGGGGATAGATGTAATAGAATGTTCTATAAAAATGTAACTCAGAAAGGAAAACATATCTATACAGCACATTACATCTTGCATGCATGTTTCAAAGTATTTCTGTGCAACCAAATACATTACAATGCAATAATACTGTCTCAGCTCTTAATGTACCCCCAGATTTTACCCTTAAGCAAAATGTTGAAGCAAGGAAAATTAGAAGAATTGCCTGCTTGCCTTTGAATTGTTTTTCGAACAATCTACCCCTCTTGGTGTATGCAGTTAAATATTACATAGGTTAGCTCTGTCTGTCTGTGTTGTATTAAAGCATTCCATCCCCTGACTGTACCCTCTGATTTGGAAATTGTTCATATGACTGACAGATGAAATTTCAAATTACAATAGCATACATGTATATTTGCCAGATAAGCCAGTTCCTTTTTTGGCAATTACTAGATGAATTTAGTACTTTCAGTAAAGCAATGAAATACCACCAAAAATCTCTGATAATGAAATGACACTGATTATTGGACCATTTTGTTTGTAATGATGAAGAACATTAATTTTAAAGCATTTATTAACTAAGTGGCTGCAGTAATATGAATAAACCAGTAATAACCTAGCTGGTATTAACAAATAAAGGCACTAAGGTACTTCAGAAAGGAAAATATGTTTATTCACAAAAGGAGAAATTAAGAAAAAAATTCAGATATGAATTTTGACATTAATTTTAAAAGCGAACAGTCAGAGGTGTCTAGCGCTGAAGAAAGAAGGACCCAAGCAGTGATTAAGGAACATTACAGAGGCAGGTTGAAGTTTGGGAAGGTGGTGGTGAGACCAGAATGAGGAAAGGAATAGAAGAATTGAATTACTGTAGGATAATTCAGAGATAGAATGGAGTGAGGCCATTGTTGCATGTACAGATGATAACATGGATTTTTAACTTAACAATTTGTTGGTCTAGCAGCCCTTGAAATTCATGAATGAAGGCAATAGGTCCAGAGCAGATGTCATCTCTCTGGTCTGCACTCTTCTCTGGAACATCTGGACAACAAGGATACCTACATCAGGCTCCTGCCAATTGACTACGGCTTTACCGTTAACACCATAATTCCAAATAACCTCATCTCCAAGCTCCTAGACTTGGGTCCCTGCTCTCCCCTCTGTAACTAGATTCTCAACATCATGACCAGCAGACCACAGTCAGCGACAACACCTCCTCCACGATAATCCTTAACAGAGGTGCCCCGCAAGGCTGCGTACTCAGCCCCCTGTTATATTCCTTATACACACACAACTGTGTGGCCAAATTCCATACCAACTCATTGACAAGTTTGCCGATGATACCACATTGTACGTCAGATTTCAAACAACGATGAGACGAAGTGCAAGAAGGAGATAGAGTGCTTAGCAACATAATGTAAAGACAACAATCTCTCCGTCAATATTAGAAAAATGAAGGAGCTGGTCATTGACTTCGGGAAGCGGAGTGGAGAGCTCACCCTGTTTGCATCAATGGTGCTGAGGTGGAAATGGTCGACAGATTCAAGTTCCTGAGAGTGACGATCACCAACAATCTGTCCTGGTCCAGCCATGTTGACATTACGGTCAAGAAAGCACAACAATGACTCCACTTCCTCAGAAGGCTAAGGAAATTCGGCATGCCAAAAGAGACTCTTACCAATTTTTATAGATGTCCCATAAAAAGCATTCTAAGTGGATGAATCCTACATGGTATGTCAACTGCTCTTCTCAAGACTGCAAGAAACTACAGTGAATTGTGAACATAGCTCAGTCCATCACACAAACCAGCCTTAGATCCATTAACTTCATCTATATTTCCCGCTGCATCAGGAAAGCAGTCAACATAATCTAAGAACCCTCCCACCCTGGTTATCCACTGTTCCACCCTCTTCTGTCTGGGAGAAGATATACACATACAAACAGATTCAAGACAGCTGCTATCAGACTTTTGAATGGACCTTTTAAACATGAATGTTGACCTCTCTCTGCACCTTCTCAGCAGCTGTAATGCTGCATCCTGCACTCTGTTCTGTTCACATTATGCACTTACATAGTACAGTCTCCCTGTAAAGCATGTAAGACAACACTTTTCACTGTACTGTGGTCCACCTAGCTGTAATAAATGAAATGAAATGAAATCAAGTGAAGACCTGGTTAGTGAACAAGCAGAGCAGAGTATTGATTGAGATCACCAACTCGGAACTTTGTGTGGTTCAGTGATTGTGCCAGTTAGAAATAGAAAAATGGTGGAGTAGTGACATTTAGAGGTGCTTAAAGTAGGCATAAGTAATTTAACTTTGAACATTAGAGTTTGGATTGAGAAGGGTAGTATTTACAGATGTAGAATTTAGTTGACTTGATAATGGATAGGCTATAGTGTTCACAATTCGGATCAAAGTTGAACCATATACTAAGGTTGAACATGCCTTATGATAGTGGCCTAAAAGGGATATAATTTTGAATGAGTGGTTTGTGATGGGGACTAAAGATGGTGGCATAATTCTTCCTGCCTGGGGAAGTTGTGTCTGGATGTTGAAAAGGCAATCTCACACTAACTGAGACAAGAAAAGTATTGTATACCATTAATGTGCCTATTGTCTGCCTATTGTCTTTACCATGCAGGCCAGATAGATTTCACATTTTATCTTTGGCACCACTGGGTTCGGAAGATCAAAACTATGACATCACTAAAAAGTACATGGTGGGACTGAGTTCAACTATACTGCCCTCCCTTGGTAGAATAACCTGACAGCTCTCAACTTCTATCTTTAAGTGTTAAGAGTGGGCACATAGATTTATGGTTTGAAAACCTAATTTTGAGTGTGTGGAATTATTTCTGAACGAATCAATGTTTTCAGAAGTAGTATTCTATACAAAATATTTGGAGTCTGTTTGCAACTGAGCATTTCTTTTCTAGGAAACTGAAGGGTTAAGTTCATTTCCCAAAAGTTAGCTCTCATCTTGGAACTTTCAACAGATCCTCAATTACAGTTAGGGCGGAGTTGCCCTTTAAAGTCTGAATGCCTCTCGGTAAAATGACTAATCTCTCCCTGTAGAAAACAGATGCCTCAAAAATGCTTCTAAATGTCATAATGGACCAAAGTTTGCCTGTCTTTAACATCTCTTTCTTATTTCCATTTGACTCTTGTACCTCAAATTCTTCTTAATTGAAATCAGCTGTGTATCAAGTTGCGGGCCTACTTGCACAGTTGGATGAGGCTGTACGGGAGCTGCCTGAACTGTTGCCCAAATGTGTTGTGGGGCCTGCTGTGTTTAAGTATTAATTAGCTGAAATTCACTAATTTAAAAAAATGTTTATGGGGACAGTATTGCTCCTCTTGCTCTTAAGGAAATGTGTTTTGGGGATAAAAAAAGACAAAAAGTCTCAATGGTGCATCAAGAAGTACGACAATTATGTTACGTTGTTTGCTAATGGTTTTGTGATATGTACCTCAGGTTTGTAGAAGGTTTGGTGTAGAATGAGACTATTGCACTCATTGCAGCTTGACCCCATCTAGTCTGATGACCTTATGGTGCCCGTTAGTGAAGATACCTTTTTCCTATTAACTTTGCAAAATGACAATAACTCTTTAATAAAATTTTAACATTTCCTTTCTGGTTGATGTTCTGAATACTTTTTTCTTGTATTTTTCCTATGAGCCATAAAGTTTTGTAAAATTTTTGCTTAGAGCACACTGCCAGTCATTTTACATCTCTAAGAATGGAGGCACCTGGAATGCCTTCACATTGACAGTATGCTGGAAACAAGTTCAATTGAAGTTTCCAAGGCGGAATCAGACTGTTATTTGAAAAGGAACAATATGCAGGGTTATAGGGAGAAAGCTGTGGAATGACATACAATGAAGTCTCATTCAGTGAGCTGGTGCTGACATGATAGATCAAATGGCTGCTTGTGCTGAAATGATTCTGAAAATCAAATTGTCTGTCTTTTTGGAACACCTTGGATCAATGTAGAATTTCAGTTAATGCTAATGCAGTGTCAGAATCAAAGACAGATTTTTGAATTTTTGAATGTTGTCCTTACAAGATCGCACAACAGGTTCCAGCAAGTGTAGATGAATAAAGGTATAAGAACCTAAATGTCTATATATAGAAATGTATTTTCTCATTAAATAATCAAATATAAATGAATCTTGGATCCTCATTGCAAAATATTCGTTATTAGAGTTAATAATTCATATGGCAGTTCTATTTTGGTTTTAAACAGGCCTGTAATAGTGAGAGTTTTTAAAGGCTTCAAATGGACTGTGGAATAATGTGGAGCCTTACCACAACTTAAAGATAATAATCATTAGCTGCTTGTGGAATGGAATGATTTACATGCCAGATGACGTCATTAAGCTTGTGTCACATACTGTTCCTGCCAGTAACAAGCCAACTTCTTCAATTATTCAATTGTTAACATGTGGTACTTGAACCATTTGTTGAGTAGATCCAGAGGTTTGTGGTGCTTTCAACTCAATGTAGGAGAAAAGCAGAGCTCCCAGGCATTGATACCACAGCAGTTCGAGAATAAGGGCTGGTTGTAATATGGCTTCCTTATCAGACTTAATTGATAAATGATAGTCATTTAGATAAAAGTAATGTTGAAATGATGATAGTCGCATAATTCTGTAAAATATGTTTGTAAGGTTATGCAATGCCATTTTGTAGAGGGAAGGGACGAACATCTTGATCTTCATGCATGTAAAGATTGGTCGTGATTCTATTATTGATCAATTTAGATGTATTAAGAAGAGAATTTAGTCTTGGGGAGAGGAGGTGGGGAGTAGTAGGGGATATGATTCGTTATGCCAAGGACAGTTGTTTAACTGAACCCAGAAAAGGGTAATAAAGTTAATCTCTCACTAAAAGCATTAACAATTATTGAAGTGCCTGAAGGGAGACAGTTTGGACCCTGTGAGTGGAGTTCACAGTTGGTCTCGATGTAGGTTCATTGCAGTGAATGTCAGCTATTTGGCTGCTTGGGATGATCACTAATCCTCCATTGGATCTCACGAAGGGTCAAGCAGGACAGTTCATTATTGGCAGGCCCTCACCCAATCTTACTTCCTCTTCTGCCAATTGCTATGTAACGAAAAAATGGGCACTCCACCACCCATTAAGCCAGCAGAGTTCTTGATGTATCCATATCCCTGCTCTTCTATCACATTCCAATTGGATTGAGGGATTTTATGTGACTGATGTAACAATTTGCATCTGTGAATATATTTTATTATCTTTTTAAATCAAAGACTGTCCCTTGAACCAATAATTTTGTTTTGCCAATTAAGAACAATTTATTTTCAGGCATATATTTGGTGCACTGTGTATTTGAGCATCATGCCCCATTTTATTTTTTCCATGTCTCTGACAAAACTATATTATTGCCTTTGCATCAGTACAACCAAATGCCAGGATAAAAGCAGAATCAAAAACAACTTTAGATGAATCGTGTTGATTTCTGAGTACATTAAAAACAGTGATATTCTATTCCCATGTAGAGGACATCTTACATTAACTTAGATATCACACTAATGACCAAGTAGATTTAGTAGCATGCTAATGGTAATCATTCTTTGGATTAAGTTCAAGATCACATAACACCAGGCTATAGTCCAACAGATTTATTTGGAGGCACTAGGTTTCGAAGCGCTGCTTCTTTATCAGGTCGTTGTGGAGCAGAATCATATGACACAGAATTTATAGCAACAGGATTGTAGTGTCATGGAATGTAATATTAAACAAATTTAGCTTGAGTCTTTAATCTTTTAAAATGATCATGTTAGTTTCGATCCCTTCATATGTAAATCCCAGAACTTTTTAAAAGTTACATTCTCAAGATAGCTTTTAACAATAGGTGCCATCTCAGCTCAGATAATACATTGAAGTATGAGGTTAAAGTCTGTTTATGTCCCGATCTTAGATCAGATCGATTCTATTTCTCAAGTGGGATTTACAGAATTTTACATGGATTTATGCAGTTTTTGAGCAAAATAAAATGTAATTCTGCAAATACAAATTCACCCCACAAACTTATATGGGAGACTGAGTGAGTGTGTGCATGTGGGTATGTGTGTGGATATGTGTGTGTGTGTCTGTGAGAGAGTGTGTGTATATTTGTGAGTGTAATGGGGTATAATTCTGTGAGAGGGTACATGTTTGGGTGTGAGTGTGTGGCATATTTGTGAGAGTATGAGAGAGAGCTTATGTATGAGAGACGGTCTGCGAGGGTGTGTGGGTCTGTAGGAATGTGTTTGTGTGTGTGAGTTAGAGAGTGTGTAGTGCTGTGAGCTCACCTCCAGTGCGACATGAACCCAAGGTCCCAGTTGAGACCATATGAAGGAACCGAAACTAATATGATCTTTCCAAAAGATGAAAGACTCGAGCTAAATTTGTTTAATATTTCATACCATGACGCTGCAATCCAGTTGCTATAAATTCTGTGTCATATGATTCCACTCCACAACCACCTGAAGAAGCAGCACTTCGAAGACCTATTGGACTATGACCTGGTGTTGTGTGATTTTTAACTTTGTCCACCTCAGTACAACACTGGCACCTCCAAATCATGACTACTTTGGATTATTTTTCTACCAATCCCATGCTCCATAAGTAGCAATAACATGACACTAATCATATTTTAGGCATTAACTGAAAAATAAAATTATTAAAAATTGACTTAACGAGGTGATAAGATACAGAAATCTGCAAAAATGTGTAAGTCCTTGTATAGTTCACAACAATGCTAAACTAGCAGTAATCAGTCTTGGTACTGTATTCCTGTTTATTTCCCTCATGATCTATATTTGTCGTAACTTATAATTTTAGAAATTCCGAGACATAATTCTTGAAATGTCTAGATGAAGCTCATGGATTTGAATGTAACTTTTCCAACACAATAATTCCGAACTCCCTGTGCACTATGCTTGTATGTTCCCACACTTTCTTACAATAGAGCCAGACCAATGGTAACCTCATAATTCTCCAATTCTGCCTCAGAACTTAGTCATTTTCCCCACTTTATGTCCCAGAGAATTGGACGAGGGGGTGAGGGGAGATCTAAAAAATAGCCTAGGAGGTGAGGTGTTTCAGGGTGGTGGTGGGGGGCAGGGGTTTCCTCTCCAACCCTCAGATCTTTGTAATTACAACTTTATCATCTCTCCTGGCAGCATTGAGAGTGTGCCTGTCGTTATTAATTGGATGGTGAGTTGGCAGATGCAAATCAGGAGGGTGTTGATGGTAGGTTGTCATAACTGTTCCACTGCTGCGGAGTACAGGCTTGGGACCAGCTTTTCACCACAACATTGGTGTTCTGATGCCTGCATCAAAATTCAGGGCATCATTATTAGACATTGCATTAAGATAAGTGGTTAGTAGCATATGTTCTGTAAATCCTTTTAAAGAACTGTGAAATGAGAACATAGTTCTCATGTTAATGGACAAATCTAAAATAATGTTACCAACACATGACTTGAAATTTCTATGGAAGCTGAGAGAATCTAAATTCAATTGATTAAAAGAATCTGGAATTTTAAAAAATGGTGCATTTAATGATGTTCATGAAATCACTGGATTGTTGTAAAAACTGATTTGGTTTCCTATTGTCCTTCAGTGAAAGAAATCTATCCTCCTCATCTGGCCTGATCAATGCATGACTGCAGACCCATGATCTTGGTTCATCATCTTATAGATGACTCGTAATTGATGTCTGAAATGGCCTAGCAAATATAATATCACTTATATCAAGCCACTATAGTAAAGTAAAAAAAAGTAAGGAATGTTCATCTATGCAGCATTTTTCATGACTGCCAAATATTTCAAAGCACTTTACAGCAGGTAAAGTACTATTTGAAGTGTAGTCACTGTTGTCAGTAGGAAATATAGCAGTTAATTTTCTCTCAGCAAACACACGCAAGCAGCACTATGATTATATCGGATAACTTAATTTTTGTGATTTTGATTCAGAAATAAATATTAGCCAAGGGATAAACCTCCTTTTGTTCTTGAGAAGGTCTTTTGTGTATGTTAGAAAAATTAAAGCATAGTTCCCTTGCTTAGTCCGCAAAGGACATCTCTAGGCCAGGATGTTCTGTACCAATGTATACTCCTTGTCTTCAATCAATTGGATTAACCTTGTGGTATCAGTAGATACTCTTAGGCACTGGATACAAGGCTTTGGACATTTATAACATTCTGGCTTTAGACACTGAAGACTTCTTCTGAACTAACAACTCCCCTCGTCAATCTATTCCAGAATATCAACCCAACATTGTGAAAGATTTTCCAGGGATGTCCTGCACACACAAAAAAGGACTAATCATTGATTTTGCCTCCAGTGGATGTTTACCTGATGTGGTTATGAACCTGGATGCAGGTATTGAAGAATTCAGCAGAGATTTATTATAGCTGGCTATTACATACAAACAGGACATTCACAGGCACGTCATTGTTTGTGCTAATATTAAGCCAGTATGTAAAACAGAACAACATACTTCCAGTAGAATGGCATGCTTCAACTGATCCCAGGGTGGTACAGTGATGAATATGTCTATGAAAAGTACACTGACTGTGATGCACAATGCCTCAACCATACCCTATCTGTTTACTCTAAGTTGCTTCCAACCCGAGCTTTTCACTCTCAAACTGAATGCTAATGTCTACCATGTTATGGTCACTGTACCATCTGTATAATTTATCTGATCCAAAATAGCCTGATGCCTAGTTGTCCAGTTTACATGAATATTAAAATCACACTTGATTAGTATACAGCCTTTTTTGCATTAACTTGTTACTTCATGATTTATTCTCTATCCTACACAAAAGTTACTATTCGGCAGCCTCTGGACTACTCCCTTCTGTGTTTTCGTCCACTTGTTTTCTCTTGTTTCAACTGCTATGAATTTTACATCATCTGAACCAAGATCATTTCCTGCTATCATGCTTATTCCATCTCATACTAACAAAACTACCAACTACGCTCACCATCATGTCTGTCCTTTTGAAAAGTCACATACCTATGTACATTTACTTCCCAACTTTGATTTTGTAGTAACCACTCTCTGTAATGACTATATGATAGCACATTAACTGCAATTTATGCCTCTAATTCATTTATCGTGCTCCAGATATTATGCAATTTGAATAAAGAACCATTATTTTTGTTTTTTTGCCATTTTTCCCCTTTTAATGTGCTTGCTGCTATTTTCTTATGTTTGTACACGCTGTCCTTCCTGTTCCATTCGGATGTCATTATCAAAATAATGACTGTGCAATGCCACCATATCCTTATGTAAACCTACATATCCTCCATTCCATGCACCCACCCCCTCCCCATTCATTTTAAAGCACTGTCTAGAGGCCAATGAGATATTCACCCCAATGAAATCCCTGATGTATTTTTATGAGTTTGAAAGGGCACAAGATTTGGCTACCTGTGCAACAGTAAGTGCTGGTGGCTGGAGTTCACAATCATGTTTCTAAAGAAACTCAAAAGAAGAGAGGGAAGGGAGCTGATATTTCTGTAGTTCCAGGAACAGGTCCTTCCATACCTATAAACATAATTGAAAATTGACCAATTTTGATTGTCTTCATCTGCACCACCAGTAAAATAGACTTATCCCTGTCCCGCTGTCTTCAAAAATTGCAATCAAGCTCTTAAACAGGACCCTGATATACATAATAAAAGAACCTGTTAAAGGTTAGAATTCTAAATGTCCAGAGTTAGACATCTGTTGCAATGACAGTGGTTAACCAAGACACTAAATTCTGCGCAGCTATTTTAATGCTGCTATTTTAACCCTCGATTTGTTAACTAAACATTTGCACATTGTTTTTCATGTAGAACTGTAAACCTTCACAGCTCCACCATTGTCAACTGAAGATATTTTTAATACATATGGAGCCACTGTATTTTAACAGAAACTCTACTTTCCCTTAAGAAGTTTTCCTGGAGTCTTCCTGTATTGGTCTTATGGCTTTATTTATCTGAGTGAGAGACATACCTCCACAAGCAGACACTGAATCTAAAATAAGGCAACAAAATAAAGACAGGTTATTTGATGGTGTGTTACTACATGAAGCTACATGTTACATTATTGTTGCCTTTGTTCATAAAATTATTTGCTATCTGGAAGTGTTTTACGGTACCTACAGCAAACCCCATGAGAACAACAAAGTCCATCACTGATTAGAGTAGCAGTTTATTCTGTTCTCAGGAGACCCAGGGCAGAACAGGTCAGGTAACATTTTCCTGGGCAAGCTATTAACAGGCTGCAGTATTTCCTCCCCAGTGTACACCATCTCCCATTCCATATTAGTTCCTATTGATTTATTTATTTTTCCGTAGGTTATTGAAGGAGACTTCAATTTCTGCAATTCATCTTCAACAAAGTTTAGAAATTGGTTTTCATCAAATGTAGTTTAATATTTGAAAAAGAATTAATGTGTGTCGGGTGTTGTATTGTGGATGCAAGTGATTCTAGAAAAATACAGTTCTTCAACAGAAATTGAACTGTTGTTTACCATCCAAAGGGATCTGAAATTAATCCATTTCATTTATGTCCTGAAAATATAGCAGAAGGTTTCATGTATTTAAAAAAAAAACTTGCTTTTATTACATCGAGATTCATTCTCTGCAAACAGAAAGAGTATGCACAAATCTCTTATTTTGGAATTAACTGTGAGTTAGGAGCTGTCAGAGTTGACTTGTTAACCATTCAACAGCCTTTTCTCATGTAATATAAATTACTGTTATTGTTTGAAATTTGGCATTCTTATGATTGTCCTGATAAGTGCAAAACCAAAAACTTCTTCAATATGTTGCTCCTTTCAGTAATATTTAAGTGCAATATTTTTACTTAAGCATTATGGTGGATGTTTTAAATGCTTTTGTCATGCACCTTCTTACAGAAAGGTGCTTGACCAAAATTGCAGATGGTAAAGTTTTAATAGGCAATGGGTTTGTGAACACTGACATGTTGGATTTTTGAGCATCTGTATTGTGCCTGTAAATGGGACACAATGATTGAGCTTAGATCATGATGTGGGAATTCAATGATTGCTGCTTTTGTACTACTCACAATTGGTTGCTAAATATTTAAACACTGTGATAAGAAGACTGACTTGCATTTATTCAATGCCTTTCATAATCCTAGTATGTCCCAAATCATTCCCATTGCTGTGGAGAATGAGGAGAAAATTCTCAATAAAGTATTTGACTTTTATTTTCATGATTTACAAATAGTAATTAAAAACTTAGATTGAGACTTGTGAGTTTGACTTTAACTTTATGCAGTTGGATTTGTTTTGAATGAATTAAAATGTCTCTTGGTTTCTAAAGAAGCTGTTTTATTCGCAGATTGTTACCTATGGATAAGAAAAACATGGCTTTGCTGTTTCTCATTACAAGAGAATATGCAATGCCACTTTGGGGTAATGGCCAATATCAGTCGCATGTAAGTCATTATTTGGCCAATATCATCAGCAATTAGTAAGTGGTGCCATAGCAAAGAGTCAAAGTGAGGGATGAGACATGATCCCTCCTGAAGAAGGGCTCATGCCCGAAATGTTGATTCTCCTCCTCCTTGGATGCTGC
The DNA here is from genome assembly GCF_037043375.1 of Chiloscyllium plagiosum. Classification (NCBI taxonomy): domain Eukaryota; kingdom Metazoa; phylum Chordata; class Chondrichthyes; order Orectolobiformes; family Hemiscylliidae; genus Chiloscyllium; species Chiloscyllium plagiosum. The sequence continues at coordinate 64,724,487 of NW_028270147.1, read as the reverse complement.
CTGACCTGCTGCGCTTTTCCAGCAACACATTTTCAGCTCTGATCTCCAGCATCTGCAGTCCTCACTTTCTCCTATGAGACATGATAGTTAATATTCTTCTTAAGATGCTAATAGAATAATATAAATAATAGACTGATGGGCTGGAGGAATGAATATTATTAGTAGTTAGAATAGGAAATGCAATGTCTGTGTAAATGGAGGTGTTGTTGAGGCAAAATGAGGTCCAGTGACTAGAAAAATAATGAAGAGGGATTATTGTGAGAAATGTTTCAGCATCTGTGAAGAGAGAATAATCGAAGTGAGTAACATTCTTCTTTTTATTACTGTGTGAGGCCAGTGATTGTTTTTCTTGTATTGGATCATGTCATTGATTTCATCTGTGACCCCTTCCTTCAAGTGGCAGATCAGTTGCTTATCGAGCTTCATGTATACACAGCAATGGTGGAGACACAATCCACTGTCTTAATCAAGGCCATTTAAAGTTATAACTGTGATGCTCTTTGTCTTGCAACCATTTCTGTGTTTCCTGCTGTCGGCTCTGTTATAGGCTGCAGGCTATTTCTAAGTGATGTCAGAGTTGCTATTTCCTGCCACTCCATCTCCTCCCTTCCCTTTATCAGACCAATGAGTCACAACCAATAAAGAAGCAGCCTGGTTCATGGTAATTAATTCCCAGTTCTCAAAGTTCATATGTGCCAGTATGTACAGTACTGATGAATGCAGTGTGCCATCATGAACAGGTATACACAGGCTAATATTGACCTGAGAAGCTATCAATCTCTGTACTGTAATCTTCAGTGAATTATGAACTTGGATGCCTCAATATCTATTTTTTCTGTTTAGAATGTACAAACATAAGCAACGGTACAGTCCTACAGACATCTCCAACGAAATGCCTATTGTATTGCTTCCAATAAAGACAGTCACAAAACTATGGAAGATATCACAGATTAATCTGATGTCTTTTCAACAAAGATTAGCAATGACTTAGCCAATTTTCTCTCTTTTAGTCTCGAAAACTAAGTGGTGCCCCTGCTGACATCTTGCATGAGATTGACTAAAACAGCACAGCTCTATAATTAAGCATTCAACTTTCTGATATGTTTAACTGAGTACAGCACTGATTAATGTATTTATTAGCTAAGATTTGGAGATGCCGGTGTTGGACTGGGGTGTCCAAAGTTAAAAATCACACAACACCAGGTTATAGTCCAACAGGTTTATTTGGAAGCACTAGCTTTCAGAGTGCTGCTCCTTCATCAGGTGATTGTGAAGAATATTATTCTGGTGTTGTGTGATTTTTAACTTTACTAGCTAAGATACTGTGGGGCATTATGTTGAGAGACTGAACACACCTTTAACGTTACAAGCAATACTGAATATTTAAAACATAGAACATTCAGCTCAAAAGATCTGTAGTAGTGCTTTTGTTGCACATAGGCCAACTCTCACCAGACTTGATTTAATTTAACAAAAATACCCTTCTGTCCCTCTCAGTCTTATGTGTTTATCTGGCTTCTCATTAAATGTATACATTTAGCCCTTGTGTTATAGTGAGTTTCATTTTACAATTTGTCTCTTGGAAAAAGCATTTCTCCTGAATTCCCTATTAAATTAATTCATGACAATGTTAGCAATTATAACTGCTGGGTAACACTGAACATAGTGAACTCCAACAACTAGAACTATTGTTCATAAATGTCACTATCAAAAAATGATGCTCTAGGAGTAGACAGCCAATTGTTGAAGTCAGGACTCTGGAAATGTCCTTGAAACTTTGGTTGCTCAGAAAAAATCATGTGCCATTAATAGCTGAGTATAGTTGATCATCAACATTGAAAATCCTGTTGGCTGTATTTGCTTATTGCAACTGAGCAAAATTAGAGCTCAGGGAAAACTACTGGTACAATTCTAGCTTGTTGAAGCTAGCTGTTGCTGCAAGGCTGGAGCTGTACTTGTGAGCACCAGCATACAGTTTCCAGAGGCCAGGATAGTGCCAAATCAACAAAGGAAAGCCATCGATCAGAACAAAAGTTATTGAAGCAGTCCATGATGGAAAGGCTCTTGAGAGGTACTTCCAAGATCTGATCAGCAAAGGTGAAGAATTGTAATATCCTGTGAAGTTTAATGAGATTTCATGACCTACAATGTGATTAATGTCTGGTGAAGTCACTGAGAAATTTATGGGATCTATTTTGATCACATTTGCTATTTAACCTGTTCTGTGAAGTCTATTAAACATATTTATCACATTTAAGTTCTAAGTTTCAAAATAAAAGTTCTTCATGTATTGTAAATTGTATTTCTATCCTAATGTTTACAATACAGCTGATTCTTATTTGTTCAAAGCCATGGAATCTTTCGGATTTATTCTTTCAGTAAGTCCTTGGAACCTGATACTTTATCTGCATTATGGTTACTGGTTCTCCAATAGATCTTAATATAAATTAAAGGCCACGTTTGGAATACTGCATACATTTCTGATCTCCCTGCTTGAGTAAAGATGTTGTGAAACTTGAAAGGGTTCAGAAAAGATTTACAAGGATGTTACCAGGGGTTGGAGCTTTTGAGCTATAGGGAGAGGCTGAAAAAGCAGGGGCTATTTTTCCTGAAGCGTGGAGACTGAGGGGTGACTTTACAGAAGTTTATAAAAACATGAGGGGCATGCATAGGGTGAATAGTCAAGGTCTTTTCCCCAGGGTAGGGGAGTCCAAAACTAGGGGGCACAGATTTAAAGTGACAGGGGAAAGATTTAAAAGGGACCTGAGGGGCAACTTTTTCACTCAGAGGGTGGTGCATGTATGGAATGACCTGCCAGAGGAAGTAGTGGAGGCCGGTACAATTACAACATTTAAAAGGCATCTAGATTGGTACATGAATAGAAATGGTTTACAAGGATATGGGCCAGGTGCTGGTAGGTGACACTAGATTAATTTAGGATATTTGTTGGCATGGATGGAATGAACCAGAGGTTTTGTTTCCATCCTGTACATCTTTATGACTCTATGGTAGTTTTGGTAGTTTGATTTAGAATCATAACAGTATCAGTGTTATCGAAATCAGTAAATATCAGAGTCCTGCTGGTACCTTATATTGTCAAATATTTCAATATAATCTTCAAAACAAGTCCTGTATTATAGTCCCAGCAGGACATTTGGTCTTGGATTTCTCCAGTTTGAGTATACACTGTACTCAAAAAGAATCAATTTGCTTTAAGTGTAGATTGTCATCTATCTGTGGGAGAATGATCTTATGTAGATAATTGTTAGTTCTGCTGCCTATCATTCTGTCTGGCATGCTTGTTCCCTATTAAATCGACAAGTGACATGTTGGAGGTGCACTCATTGTGTCTGACGTGAAAGTCATAGATATAGTCCCAACTGTTGTCAATTTTTGAACTTGCAAGATTCTTGGTTTTTCCCATCCTATTTATCACCACTAGTTGTGGCCTTACCTGCAATTGGAAAGTGGTGGTGTAATGGTCATGTCACTAGACCAGTAATCTGGAGTTCCAGGTAATGTTCTAAGGTAATGTTCAAGTCTCGCCATGGCAACTAAAGAATCTTGAACCTAATAAAGAGCCTAAAAATGAGGAAGCATAAACTTCCATTGGAAAAGTTTAATAACAACCAGTTATCAGTGGTTGATTGCTGCAATTACCCATCTGATGCACTACCGTTCTTCAGGGAAGGAAGTTTAACAGGTCCACATTAAACATAAGGTTACCGGTTCCTCATCAGATCTTAATATAGATTTCAGACTATGTTTAGAATAATGTATTCAGTTCTGGTCTCCCTGCTATAGGAAAGATGTTCTGAAACTCTATGACTCTATGATCTGGACTACACTTGACTCCAGACCCACAACAATGTGTTGATTCTTTACTGCCCTCTGAAATCAATTCAAGGGCAATTAAGGATGGGAAATCCACATCCAATGATTGAATAAAAAAAAGTATGAGACTCTTTCGTAATGTTAGACTGTCATTTGAACCTACGTCATTTCTCTCTAGGGAAAACAGTCCCTGTAATAATGTTATATTTCTTACTAAAATAACAAAACACTGTAATGTTTCAGTCAATGATGACAGTAAAACTGCAAAATATGGCAGCAATTTTATTCAGAATATCTAAAAGCTTACTGTTCTAAACTTTGAAATAAAATATACTACAAGCTGTCTGACAATGTTTAAATTAGTCTCTAGTATAAGCACAAGGTTCTGGCTAAATTATATCTATTGTAAAATATGCTGAAGTAGAATTAGATTTGTATGAGAAAAAGAATTATAATGAAATAATGTCACTTTAATGGTATTATTCTGAGAATTTGATATCTAGATTCATATCTGGAGAATTTTGGTATTCAGACCTGGCAACAGTGAATGGAAAACTTCCTTGGCAGTGTGCTGGCAGCCTGCGGATATGGCCCCATGGTGGTGCCTTCATGTAATTGGTACCATAGCAAACACATCTGGAAACAATTGAGCAAGGCTTTTGCTAGCAGAATAATGCAGATGCATGGCTCAGTCCCAGAGCACAGAGCCCAGTTTGTTTGTGTAAAAAAACACAAGCCATGGGATTCCAATAATTATCCATAAATTTTTCTTTCAACTTTTGACTGACATTGAGCATTTTATGTCCAATTACTCATGTAGAGGCAGATCTTTCCTCTGAGACTGAAAAGCATGTGAGACATACGGAGAGTTGGTTTATTTGGAGGGAAGACAAAATGCATAAATGGCCTTAGCCAAGGGTGGGTGGAATTTTATCTAAATATAGGGAGATGAATTCCAATGGAGTCTAAGCTGAACTTTTCCAATGGAAGGGTATTGAGAGATAGGAAGCAAGTATGGGATAAGAGGAATAACAATATCAGTAGCTTGCATTTGGTTTTGTTTCCATGGGAAATTATCAGCTTTATTCATGCCAAATAAAAACAAATATTGATCAGGACACCATTCAAACTATACACCATTAAAACCCATGAAAGTAAAAATAAGCACTTATTCATAAAACACAGAGTTAAGAGAGGTTAGCAACATTCTCAGTACCTCTTCCCCATAGAAATTCTTTCATCTCAGAGTAACAGAATTCTAACAGCACAGGAGGAGCCATTTGGTCCATTTTGTCTGTGCCATAGGAGCAATTTGTCTTGTATCACTCCATTGCTTGCATATTCTTCCTTTTCAGGTAACAATCTAATTTTTTCTTGAATGCCACAATTGAATCTGTGGCCATCACACTTTCAGGTAGCACATTCTGGACACTAATCACTTGTTGCATGATTTTATTTTCTTATGCCACCATTTCTTCATTTGCCAATTGCTTAAATCTGTGTCCTTATTCTTGATCCTTTCACCAAAGGGATTATTTTTTCCCTACTTATTCTGTATGGACTCCTCATGATTTTGAATATCTCTATCAAATCTTCTCCTCTATCTCTTCTCCATTGAAAGCAGTCCAAACTTCCCTATTTTATCTGTGGAACTGAAATTGTTCATCTCTGGATCCATTTTCATGAATCTTTTCGGCACTCTTTCTAATCTTTCCTAAAACGTGGCACTGAGAGCTGGACACACTGCTCCAGCTGAGGCTGAAACATTGTTCTATACAAATTTTAACCCTAATTGCAAACAAGATTAATCACTATTCATCAAGCTTTAATGAACAAGCCCTATCCAAAATATGTCTATTGCTGCACCCGTCAGTGTGGACTTAACTATTTCAGCACACTCCGGGCCAGCCTACTGCATAATTACTGTTTGCAAACTTGAGGCCATCCAAGCCTCTGCTGCTTGCATCCTAACTCATACTAAATCCTGTTCACCCATCACTGACCTGGATTGGATAGAAATAGTAAGGAGGAGTATGGGGAAAAATGGAGGGGATTGGCACAACGTTATGATGCTTTTTTGAAGAGTTAATGCAAGCATGACGGGCCAAATGGCCAACTTCTGAACCTTAGCAATTCTAAGATCAGCTCCCGATTTAACAACACCTCAGTTTTAAAACTTTTACCTTTATCTTCAAATTGTTCTATGGCCTTGCCTTTCCTGTCTCTGTAACTTTGCCTAATCCCGCAATTAACAGAGCCTGCATTAAGCTTATTGTAGTTTATTGACCAGCGGCAGTTTTATTTTCTATGTTCTATTAAAACTGTTCTATGCTGTAATAAAATGAAGGGTGTGTAGGTTAGTTTGATCTTAGAGTAGGATAAAAGATTGTCACAGCATTGAGGGCTAAAGGGCCTGTACTGTGCTGTATTGTTCTATGTTCTATTAAATTGCTCTACCATTGTTCACCTTGCCTGCAGCTGACTAGTACCCCCAAGCTTTAGAAATCCTTCCCAAAACCTCTCTGCCACTTTACTACTCTTTCCTCTTTTAATGCAATCCTCAAATCTATCTCTCCCACCAAATTTTTGACCACCTGCCCTAATACCTACATATTACAAATTTTCACTTTGTAACTCTCCTGTGAAGCTCTTTGTTTTTTTCTGTAAATGATGCCAAGCAAAACAGAGTAGGACTTATACACTTAATGGTATGGTCATAGGGAGTGTTGCTGAACAAAGAGAGTGCAGGTTCATGGTTCCTTGAAAGTAAAGTCGCTGGTAGATAAGATAGTGAAGAATGCATTTGGCATGCTTTCCTTTATTGGTCTAGCATTGAGTGCAGGAGTTGGAAGGTCATGTTGTGCCTGTACAGGACATTGGTTCGGCCACTTTTGGAATATTGCGTGCAACTCTGGTATCCTTCCTAATAGAAGGATGTTGTAAAACCTGAAAGGGTTCAGAAAAGATTTACAAGGATGTTGCCAGGGTTGGAGGTTTTGAGCTATAGGGAGAGGCTGAATAGGCTGGGGCTCTTTTCCCTGGAGCTTTGGAGGCTGAGGGATGACCTTATAGAGGTTTATAAAATCATGAGGGGCATGGATAGGATAAATAGACAAAGTCTTTTTTCCCTGGAGTCACTAGAGGCCATAGGTTTAGGGTGAGAGGGGAAAGATGTAAAAGAGACCTAAGGGGCAACTTTTTCATGCAGAAGGTGGTGCATATATGGAATGAGCTCAGAAGAAGCGGTGGAGGCCAGTACAATTGCAGCATTTAAAAGGCATCTGAATGAGTATATGAATAGGAAAGGTTTAGAGGGATATGAGCCAAGTGCTGGCAAATGGTACTAGATTAGGTTAGGATATCTGGTCGGCATGGACGGAATGGACCGAAGGTTCTGTTTCCGTGCTGTGCATCTCTATGACTTTATGACTCTTTATAAATGCAAGCTGTTTGTAGTTTCATCACAACACGTGGAAGTGAAACATATAGCATTAGTGATGAATAAGGTGGAAGATATGGGTATTTTAGTTAAGTCTGAGATGTGGACAAATAGTCGGCAGGTGCAGTTTTATTTTATTTATTCACAGGATGTTGGTGTTGCATGGTAGACCACAATTTATTGCCCTTGACAAGGTAGTGGAAAGTACCTACTTGAACCAATGCAATCCATGACAGCAACACCTACATGGCTACTAGGAATGGAATCCTAGGATTTTATCCAATTGACAGTGAAGGAATGGCATTAGATTTCCAAGTCATGTCAAATTGGAATGGCTTGATATGTGGCTTGGAGGGGAACTTGCAGTGAATGTTGTACCTGTTGTTCTTGTCCTTCCAGGATGTAGGGAGTCATGGGTTTGTCAAATGTAACATAAACAAAAGTGACATCAAGAACTTAGAGGTTTGAAACAGGCAGGAATAAAATGAAAATCCACAGTGAAAAGGTATCTGGCATCAAACGAAACGGATTGCTGAAGACATCAAGCCAAAATCCAGTTGGTGTCACATTTGTTGAAATATTATACAATGGAGAGAGATGAATAGAATAGATATAGGAGTAAGTAAGATTGTCACTACATTGGGCAGGAAATAGCTGAAACATTTCATGCAGTTTTATAACCAACTCTGGAAGCTGAGCTGAAAATCAACAAGAACTCCTTAAATGCTAAAAGGATTAGAGAATAAGATGCAAGCATAGGATCACAAAACTTGTAATATTCTAATTGGAGAGGAGACAGATGGTCAACAGGAGTAAATGAATGAGTTTTCCAAACTCGTAAAGGTGAATTCCCCAAAATTAAAAAATGTCAGAACAAAGGAACAGATATAAACTGGAAACTAGTGTGGGAGTGATGTCAGAAAATATTATAAAATGGATATTCTATATTTTTAGATTGACTAATCAGGAGGGTTCACAGTGATTTAGTTTATGTCCCTTTAACGTAAAATTGAGCAATTGTGTTGAAGCAAACACATCATCAACTGCAACTGCTAAGTTAGCAAGACGGCTGTGCAGATTGCACAGTTTTGAGATTTTGTTTGTTTCTATAATGCACTTCAGTAAATTATCGATTAAAATTGCACACTAACACAAAGGCAGCACAGACATAAATTGGACCAGGAGCACCTTTTTGTTTATGTAAATATCAATGGTCCAATAGCCTCAAACTTAAACACCAAATCAAAATTGAACTTGGACACAAAGGAAAGTGCTGCGTTGTTGCTCACCCTTGCAAGATGGATATCCAACATTCCGGGACATAATTCAGAGAAAGAGTTCTGCTGGTGCTTGCCAACATTTTTTAATCAACTACAACCAACAAAAGCATGTATTTATACAGTAACTTTAATCTAAAAAGGAAAGAATTGTATTTCTGAAGCACATTATATGACATCAGCATGTTCCAAAGTGTTTTTCAGTCAGCATGATTTTTTTAATGTATTGTCAATGGTGCATGTGGGAAATATGGTAACCAATTTGCTTGCAATAGAGTTTTACAAACAGCCATCCAAAATCTAGAAGAGAAACATGCTTCCAGCATTTCACTGGATTGGATGGATATAAAGAATGATGAATCAAAGAATGATATGAAGGATGTGAACACTTGATCCAAAAGACAGGTCTGAGGAAGGTCTTAAAGGAAGGGAAAGAAATGGAAGGATTTTGGGAGGGGATTCCAGAGCATAGTGCCGAGGCAGCATTAGGCATACCCATCAGTAATGGAGCAATGCAATGAAGAAAATTAGACACAGAAGTCTGGAAGGCTCAGTTTCAGAATCCTGGATCTAATCATGTTGGCAAACATACACTATGAGTGATGTTTCTCCGTTAAACTACAAATTAATATCTGCACTGCCAAAATATCAGTAAGCTTCCTTGGGTGGTAATTTAAACCATGAGAAATATTCAGCCATAATCAAGGTCAGTGTGCAGCTTCATTGATAAAATCAAGTTAGTTTTCAATTTAGAAAAAATAGTCTGGTCAGAAATCAGTTAACTTCTGTTCTTTCCCACAAACTGATTATCAGGGTAGGCACCAAGGGAAGAGCAATGTGCTTCCCATACAAGCAAAAAGGAAAAAGTAGGGGCTGTAATGGATATTTGCAGTGGAATGCTTGCTAAGCTTGAAGGCAAGTAATGCATTTGGTTACCCTCTGAGCCAGAATGTGGTCTATGGTTCTAAGGTGAAGAGAAAAAATGAGAAAAGGCAATCACCAACTTAAAACAAAATGGTTTAAGAACATTTGTGTTCATTAAAATTCATGAAGATGACAACTGAGAAATCTATTGCTCACTTTCCTAGTTCCAAGCAAACTGCTACCTGCTCGATGCAAAAGGCATTTTGCTGATAATGACACAGCAATGTGACCCAACCCTAACTTCAGAATTATAATCTCCACTTCATGTCTTGGGTAAATTTCTATTTTCCATAAGTTATTCTGTGACCTCTCAATGAATTTATCAATTGGTGCTGAAATTGGAGCAGATTTGTTTGCTGTGTATCTGTGCACATGAGAAACTAGACCAAAAATCTAAATCTCACATCTTAAAGGGTCTTTACATCCTAAAACAAATGACATCCATTTTTGGGCAGTACGACTGCCCTTTGAATTCCAAAAGAGCCTCTGAAATGTGCATTCTGAGATGAATCACATGTGAAACAGATTGGTAAAGGTGTTGATGCATACAGTGAATGTCTGCCAGAAGTGTACACAATTGGTAGATCTTGGCATCGTTCAGTGTGCAATGCTGCTTTGACACTTGCAGTACTGTTATTGCATTAAATACCTCAGTCAAACATTTTTCCTAATCTCACACAACTGAGGACAGTGTTCAGTGGCAAGAAGGTGCCCTAACCAGCATCACACAGAACCTGGTTGCTTTGATTCTGGATGTGTTTGGGGAGCTTTCTATATAGTTGTTTCAAGTTGCACACGTCCACATGCGGTGGTATGACAGGTGCTGAAGAATTCTTAATGTTTCTGCACAAAATAATTACTCCCAGGCACAAGTGTTCTGTAAACATTCCCACTGAATACTGCATGACTTAGGGACTGAGCAGAGGCCATGGCAAACAGGACAATCTCCTGGAAGAGAGAGGAAGAATCCTCAGCAGGAGGCCAAAGTGTTGAGGGAGCAATTCCCCTACCTGAATCTCAATTGGGAATATGGGAGACACATCTACTACAATTCTGAAACTATAACAGCAACTTCAAAGCATTGCAAGGACTGCATGGACAGTGGCTGTGAAGGTGAGAGGTGTGGATGTACTCGTTGGTGCATGTCTCCTTTCAGGTTGGAGCTGGAGATACTGGCAACCTCTCACAGTTTGCTGCTCACTCTCACATAATAAAGGTCTCTGTTCAAAAGAACCTAACTGCATTTCATTCTCTCTTGCCAGAGACAAGCTAGTGGAGCAAGAAAACAACATTGCTTTCCCAGGGTGCGGGGTGTCATTGACAGCACAAATATCACTTTACAGAGGCCACATGCCAACTCTGCAACTAAAGTGGAATCAAAAGCAATTCCACTTCCTCAATGTCTGCCCCTGGTGTGAGAGAATCACTGAGGTCAATGCCCAGTAACCTGACAGCAGTTATAATGCTTTCATTCTGAAGCAGTCCATTGTGTTGTCTGTGTTTCAGCTGCTACACTAGAAAGTTCTTCAAGGATAACCCAGTAACAGGACGACAGGCAGGGAAATACAATGCAATGAGTAATAGATTAGAGGTCTTTACAGAGATGTGAAATAAAAGGGCACACAGAAAGTTCACTGGCAGAAAACACTGGAAGAAACAATGATCAAAACCCTTAAAGAATCCCATCAGTGGGAACTTTTCTAACTCAGTACCACAGATAGCCATGAGTTCTAGAAGAAAGGTCATTCCAGAAGTGGATTAGCAGCACAATCAGAGCACAACAGTCTAAGTTTCAAAGGGATGGATCTTACATTTTTTTTTGGCAATATGTGAGTCTGCTGAGTTCTGTAGAGTGATTTTCACCATGAGGCCTAGAAGGTCTTTTGCCCAGTCTTATCAAACTTGCCACATTAATTGGCATTTCAGTCCTTACGATGTGAATCATATCTGATATCTGCTGCAACTCACCACATGGCATTCCCAGAGCAACTCAGTACTTAGTGGAGGTCCTCCCTAAGACAAGCATTCCTACCATCTGAAATCTGTGCTGCTTCACTGTGGAAGGAGTGAGGAGAGATGGTACAGAAAGAGATTAGAAACCACACTTCTTTAAGAGGGACTTGGAAGATCTTGTTGATGGGGTGATGGAGAAGGAGTACCAGTAGATATACCATAACAGCATAGTAAGAGGTTGCTATCCAGGTAAGTGTTATCTCCAGGGTGAGGAGAACCTAGGCAGCTCTGCAGGAAAAGTTGATTTTCTCTGCTCCACCAGGGTAAGTCTAGTACTGTGCTTTCTGCTGCCTCACACATCCAACAGTGCAACTGCACCTATCTCCCACCAATCGTTATGCATGAAACACCTTCCCTTACTTCCCCTCATTATCTCCCCCATCCTCCCACACCTCATGCTCTCTGTGCTGCCTCCTCACTTTCTCAGAACACATCCACATTTTACCCCAACACTGACAGCCACGCCCCACTTTCAGCTTATTTGTTCGGTCCTTCCATGTCAGGAGAATTCATCCCATAACATGTTAGAGCAACGTGAGACAGATGTCCCATATCCATGTTGTCACTCTTCTAAGGAAAGTATTTTTGACCTGGCAGGAGAAAGACAGGCCCTCCTGTGGGGATTGTGAGATATCCATGTTCTGACACCCGAGTAGTAACATTTGCTATCCCACAGTCATACTAACCAGCATCAAACACCACTACCAACCACTGATCTTAATGCCTTCAGCCTCTTTTGCATTATAGGTGTGTCCATCTTACACAAAGAGCTCCTCCATTGCTTCATATGATAGTGACATCATCTATGCTGCTTGACAGAACCCCAGCAGCACAGATGAGGACCTCTCAGTGTGCTTTATAAGGACACACAGTGAGTTCCAGATGCTGACGAGCTCCAAAGATGTGTGAAGGGGCAATTCACAAGCCAATAGCAATAGGAGAGCTGTTGGCAATCAGGCACCTACTGAGCCCCCAACAGGAGATGATCCTGTGGTCTTGGCGATGAGGAACCTCATCCAGATGTATAGAGAGGATAGTACTGATGACTCCCTGAAAATCAGGTGGTGAAAGGGTATGTGCAGCCAGTGCTGGTGGATCATGACCATGCCCATCAAAAGATGAAGGTCTTTTGGAGCAAGCAGTGAGTTATACACACCAGAAAACATTGGTTTCATATTTTCCGGAAGTCTAGTTTGCATAGTGCATTTAGTAAGACTGCAACCTTGATGATTTGTACTGTTAACCAGGCATTTAACAAGCAATGATGAGCATCTTTTGGGAACTTGCTGCTGCCTAAAGAAAATCTTGCCACACTGCTTGAGCAGTGAGATGATCTCAATTCAATACAAACATTGCTTAACATCTAGCTCAATTCTACCACTCATCTCAACATTGCTCATTGGCACTTAAAAGCCAAAGATTTGAGGATGCTCTGGATGAATTCTTCTAAGGGGGGTGCACCAGGCCCATTACAGGATTTTGGTTCACTGAATATATAGACCTACAAGGTGAATGTTGGAATGCAAATAGTATGCTTTTTAAAAATCTTCATTCATGGGATGTGAGCATCACTTAATGGCAAGAAAACTAATTTTAAACTGATGTATCCATTTTTCCAGGATCAACACAGGGGTGAAGCCAAGATTTCTCAAACATTCTTCCATTCTATTGCCAGGCACAGGAGGAATCAAAATTTAAAAAAAGAGGGCAAATGAAGGCTGTATTTTACTATAATTGCACAGAGACCACTTTGGATGTCATTCCTAATTATCACTGTACTTCATTAAGCACCGATTCAATGTTACTGTGAAACTTTTTATGCGTAAGGAGCTATGTCATGATGGTGTCAGGTCTAATAGAACTAGGACAGAGTGTAGATTTCCAAAGATGTTCTCTCTTACCATACTCTCTATTTTGAATAAATACTTAATAAAAGTTTTTGATATTCATTGACTTGAGTGTAGACTATTTTCCTTGCTCTACGAAACCAGTGCCACTTCCCAGGACAGACACTTCAGCAATCCTAATAATCTGGAAGTTTTATGGCAAGACTGATGTGATACCCTAAATCCCATGTACAAACAGTCTGACCTGGCAAGGCAGCAACCTGAACTTCCATTCTAACATTCAAACATTGAGTGTTTAGTACTTGTTTTCATTGAAAACTACAACATCAGATGCTGTATGATGTTTGAGGCAAGCATGTGAATAAAGTTGGCCACCACTGAAAAGATAGACTCCGAGCTCTACACAAAATCTTATGGCATGTTGATGCTGGACTTTTCATGCTCTTTGTCATTTATCATAGGCTTTTCTGGTATCTTTCCCATTTTGGTGTGCATATTCCCACAAAGACATTTTCATATTTAATATTGCTTGGAGATTTAAGTTTTGAAGCACTGTGGAAAAAATAAGTTATTTCAAGTTTGTGGACATAGCTAGACTGATTTCTTAATAAGAGGTTATTAAAAGTTCATTATAGAGTCATAGAGATGTACAGCACAGAACCAGACCCTTCAGTCCAACTCATCCACACCAACCAGGTATCCTAACCTAATCGAGTCCCATTTGCCCGCACTTGGCCCATAATCCCTCTAAACCCTTCCTATTCATATACCCAACAAGGTGCCTTTTAAATGCTGTAATTTTACCTGCCTCCACCACTTCCTCGAGTAGCTCATTCCATACACGCACCACCCTCTGCGTGAAAAAATTGCCCCTTAGGTCCCTTTTATATCTTTCCCCTCTCACCCTAAACCTATGTCCTCTAGTTCTGGACTCCCCCACCCCAGGGAAAAGATTTTGTCTATTTACCCTATCCATGTCCCTCATGATTTTATAAACATGTATGAGGTCACCCCTCAGTCTCCGATGCTCCAGGGAAAACAGCCCTAGCCTATTCAGCCTCTTCCTATAGCTCAAATGCTCCAACCCTGACAACATCCTTGTAAATCTTTTCTGAACCCTTTCAAGTTTCACAACATCCTTTTCCGATAAGAACATTGAATTTTTTTTTAACAAAGTTTGCTGGAGATTACATGAGTGGTGATAATTGCTTACTT